>NW_027633435.1:200651-270651 GCF_053919585.1 Euprymna scolopes
TTTTGCTCACTTATTTTTTCGACCAAATTTCAAATAATATTTACAGTTCATAAGTCACATTCTCAGCTATATTTTGAACTCAAAATTCAAATTTCGTCTATTAAAACAAAAGTTATAATTGCTGGTCTTTAAAAGTCCTCAGATTTAGTAAGGAACGTGAGAAAAGGTTTTTTTTATTAGATTGGGATTGGTTACTATAGCAACTTTTTCAGCATTGACGTTTTAGAGAGAATTTCTTCTGATTGGTTGTTGCAACATTTTCGTCGTTGACACCTTCATAAATCCTAGCGGGAATGTCACTCGCATGTTATTTCGGTTATATAAAAAGAGTTCAGCACTTACGTGGAAAGACTTTTGCCACGCAAGGGCTGATAATATTTCGCCTCCGAAGTAATCCATTAATTTTGTTTCTCACTTTTTTCTCCTTTCTTTCTGTTTATTTACTTAATTACGCCATTTATTTGATTTATTAATTTAGTCAATGTAAGATGTTGGCAATAATTTTGTCATGCGTTATTGACAATTTATTGAACACAAAATAGAAACTATTATTTCAAAGCAAATCCAAAAAAAATCATGGATTACATAGAAAAATGCGAGCATGAAAAGTGATATGGTTAAGATTAAGCTTATCAAAGTAAATGGACTTGTTGTTAAAACTAGAAAAGAAAAAAGACAAGATATTCTAGTAAAAAAAATATAATACATTTATAACGTTGAATATTGCAGATTAAAGATTTTATATAGAGGTTGCTCACTTGCAAGTGGCCCGATCTATCTAATCTTTTTCTAATCATTTTTTTCAGTCCACACTGTTTAATATTTTTTTATGAACAACTAACACCAGAAGACAAAGTGCTATTCATTTTCCAACAAGATGGCGCTATATGCCACACGTCTCAAAGATCACTGACACAAGTTCATGACATGTTTACGGAAGAAAGAACAATAAGTGAAGGGTTATGGCTAGTATGTTTCCCGGACTTGTCATCATGTGATTTTTAATTTAGGGGGACTTTAAAACAAAAAGTTTATGCAAATACTCCTCAATATCTAGACGAACTAAAGGAGAACGTTACCAACGCTATCAGGAGAATCACCAGATAAGATCTACAGGCAGTACATGCAAACGTTGGTAAACGTGCCTAGAAATACATAGATCTCAACAGGGATCACTTCCAGCATCTTTTACAACATTAGATGGAATTTAAACAATGCTACATGTAATCCAAACAATAAAAGAATGCTCATCCTCTTTATAATGATAGATTTAAGTTTATAAAATTCTTAATGCTGCAATATTTTAAGGTTTAAATGTATTATTACATTTTTTACTATAATATCTTGTTTTTTTCCAGTTTTAATAACTAGTGCTTTTACTTTTCTTATCCTAATCTTAATCATATTACCCTTTTCTATGTAATATGTATATATATATATATATATATATATATATATATATATATATATTATTTACTATAATAATTATTAAATACCTACATGCACTAGTGTTTCATCCTATCTGGAATCATCAGTGCAGGGTGTTACGATTAATACCGGTCGGTAAATTCAAACCTGGCTACAGAAGCCATCTCTGACTCCCTTAGTAAGGACTAAATTCATTCTATCACCGTTAACCGCGAGAAATACTGTGGAAATTTAAACATTTATTTTAAAATGTTTTAATATATGTCAGAGTGATCTAATTATAATATGATGATCTTCTGATATGAGCTATATTGACCGACTTTATTTCAACTGATAATGCTGTGTGTGTGTGTGTGTGTGTGTGAAAAGTTCTAGATCACTTATGGCGAAACTTTTACAGTCTCGCCTTCAAATTGCTTGATCAGTGTTATTTGGAGTTTGCTCCGTCGTAGAAGACTGGCACATGGTGATATGGGTACCTCAAATGCTGATGTAGACACAAAGTATCTTGAACGCGCATGTGCCACGGATTGTAGTGTTGTGCCAGAAAAAAGTTAATATTGAAAAAAGTCATTTTTACCGATTCTAAATTTGTAAAATTATGGTGGATTGCAGAGGACTCGAATATATCAGAAATTCATTATTTTGCATGGGCATTTTTAATAGAAAAGTTGTGTTTAAAGTGGATGAAACGTTTGCTCAGAGCCAATTAAACAATAGCACATTGGCATTTGAAACGTTCTGTAAAACTAATTCAACCCCCCAAAAAAATATTATTGGGATGGGGGTCAATATTAAATAATTGTGAAACATAAATCCACAGCTTCACTATGCTCTCAAATCAGTTAAATAAGTGAGAGCCGTCCGATGTAACCAAAAGAGAAAATATCATTAGTCAAGGGCTTGTTCTACGTATTTTGCGATGCGCATGGCCTTTTGTTAATCGTCCACCTTCAAACAGGGCTAATATGATTGCTTAATATTTGATAGCATTATTTATAGTTTTTAATCAAAACGCATACAAATGACGCAGAAAATGGTTCTCTTCGTCAGGAAAACACACTCTCTCACAAACCGATCGTAATTATGATTTATATTCAGATGGTTCTGAATCCCCCTTTTTCTCCACATATTTCTCTCATCGATAGCAGTTTGCAGGCATAAAAAATGGCACAAAAAAGAGAGTCGGCCCTAATGAAAGTTATATCGGCATCTGAGGCAGATTTGAGTTCAAAAGTCCATTCTTCTACAAAAAGTTAATCGAATTATTAAAGAAAAAAATGGAATGCATGTATTGATCTAGAATAGACAATTATTATTAATGAAGAAGATTTTATCTTAGTCAGACTGCTAACTCACCGAGAAATATGCCAGTGAATTAATTTGTACATTCTCCCTTTTATGTATACGATTGTCACTCCGTTAAAATTCAATGATTAATTTCTGTATCTATCTTCACCATTTACTGCCAAATGTTATTTTTACTTGGTATAATAAATTTACCAATACAAAAATAAGTGTATCCTTAAATACACAACGTATACATTACATTTACTCTTTGGTTAAATGTAGTACCATTAAGAAAAACAATAATTTTCGAAATAATGATAACGAATAGGAACAGTTTTGACAAGAAAATTCTTGCGGGTTTCAACTTTTAAATTCAGATGAACATATCACGGCTCAAGCAATTTTTTATATATATATAAATTAGTACTATTAAAATCGATACTCATTTTCCATTGCAAAACAGGTGTGTCTATGCCAATAACGAAAACACTTGCGTTCTGGTGGCGATGAAGTCGTTGAAGGCGTTTTTGAAATCACTAAGATTTTTTAAGCGTTTCTTACGCAGAAAGCTGTCGAAATACTTGAAAAAGTGGTAGTCAGTAGGTGAGAAGTCTGTAGAGTATGGCGGATGAGGCTTGGCTTCGTAGACCAATTCGTTCAACTTCTGCAGGGTCGGAGGCGAGTTGAGCCTTTTCTGTTAACTAATGCGTTATTTTGTTGTCGAAGTTTCTGATGCGTTTCATCCATTTGTTGACTGTACTTCTCTGCCGTAATGTTTAGTCTGCATTACAAAATATTAATGAATGAGACTAGTCGCAAACCTTCAAATAGTTAGCATGATCTTCTGTCACCATTGAAAAGAAGACATAATTTCATTTCCGTTTGCTAAAAACCGTTTTTTTTATTTTTGTTGCAGACCATCTACTAGTCGGCCAGTTGTTTACAAATGCCAAGATAGGCGGCTTATATCATATCTAAAAGCTACACAATGTTCACCAAGCGAGATAAGAGATGCACCGTTGTACATAGCATGCTCTCTTCCGATCCAAGTTATGACAACAAGACCATTGCCAACACCCTCAAAATGAGAACCCAGACGGTTTAAGTCCACAGCTCAACGAAGTTTACGGCCACGGTTATGATCTTTGGTGCGGTTTCAAGTGAGGGTCACATTATGCAACCTCACATCTTCGACGTCGGCTTGAAAGTCAACAGCAAAGTGTACCTGGATGTGCTTAAGATTATGTTGATCCCGTGGTGCAATCAGTTGGTCGCTGGAAGTACTTTCGTGTGACAGAAGAATTGGCGCCGGAATATAAAACCAAAGAGACCCAGGCTATCCTTCAGAAAGAGTACTACGACTTTGTGCCCTTCTCTCACTGTCCCCTCTTTTCCCCCGATCCTAACTTACTGGACTACTTCGTACGGTCATACGTCGAGAACATCACCAACATAACCTCCCACAATACCAAATACAGCCTAATCGCCGCCATCCGTCGAGTATTCGCTTTTGGAAAAGGCATACTCTGTGTTCCGGACCCGTATCAAAGCAGCGACTGAGTCTTAAGACGACTGCATTGAATAGATGCAATCCCTACTACATAATCAAGTTATCTGAATTGATTTTTTAAAATATTTTTTTTAAAATAAAGCCATAGTGTTAGTTTCTGTAGGGAAACAAATGCATCGCCCAGCTCTGTACTGTAGTCGAACCGTATTTTTCCTATTTATCAACACATGAAAATCCGATTTTTTCATGGTTTTGAAATTTTGAATATCTATTTTACCTAAAGTAAGTATAATGTGTATAATAATGATAATGGTATTTCTCTCGGATTTTGACGCGTGTTATTTGTAGGTAATAACAGCGTAGATACTATGGATGTTTTATTCGTAACGTTATGTGTGTACCAGTCTCTCAATTTAGTGAATGTTGTGTTATTAAATTATTATATTTTTTTAGAGTTTACTAGACCGTACGTCAAAATGATAGTTGATAGTCTGATAATAAAGGAATAGACAAAGCACACATTAAGAAGTTTTACGTTTTCTTTTGTATACTCGTACATATACACACATGCATTGAATGAATAAACGTGAAACTGCATAGCCTGTCGGTTCCACCATAATATCTTATTTGGCTTCAGTTTTATGCATCTGCTTTATCCTGCATTGTTCTGCTTCCAAAATCTTAAATTTCTGTGATATACACATTAAACAATGCTTCAAGCAAACTGCATTGACGTCTGGTGCAATATTGGAGCAAATATAAATAAACTTATCATATATTTGCTGTATAAGACGACTGCTAAATCACGAAACCATGTTTGTTTAACATAAGCTAGGGATTGCAACACCTAAATTATATGACAGATTAGTTTTGTAAAGATGATATTTTTAACTTAAAGGATCGTTTTATACACCAAAAAATACGGTATTTTTTTCCATTTGCGGATAAATTATAGGGAATTGCTATTTCATACTTACAATCAATAGAACAAAGAATGTCATATTCGAACCTTTAGTGCTACGGAGTAACTAACGACGACAGCGCTTGTATAACACCTTTTGACTGCATCATAAATCGATAGGAATATTTAATTTGCCCTCTCATATATGAACATCTATATTATATCAAAACCTAGTTAAGTTTGTTTAGTCAGATTTGCTGTTAATATATACCTGAAGCGCAGCAAATGTATGCTAAATCATTCCTCGGTTGTAGGATTGAGTTATATTTGAAACTCAAATTGGTCTAATGAACAATACTTTGTAATTAACTTACCAAATGACGAATCGCTCACTAAGATTCTCTCTACCAGTTTTCTCCTCTAAGTCTATTTTCTGTATGATTACATTCTAAGTCTATTTTCTTTATGATTACATTCTAACTTTATACGACCTCTATATGTATAGCTTTGTTGTCCTTCTCCATCTGATGTTCTTAACAGTTAAGTGCATTTAATGAATAACACAATAGAAATCATAAGGGTCTTGAAAGACGACGAATAGAATTATGAGTAGTAGGATTTGATCTTTAGTGAATGGAAATAAGAAAGGGGACTCGGAAGAGAAATAAAAATAAGGAGGAAGATTACTCCCACTCTTCTTAAGGTATTTTGTCTGCCTCGCCCACTTTAATTTTATACAGTATTAATAACCCTTTTTTTTAGTATCTTTGTTTTGTTACATTTAACACAAACAAACTAACTACAAAGCCAATATCAGAAAATTATACTAAAACGAAAAGAAAATATCACAGTAGTAATTCTATTTAGACAGTAGCTGTAGAGGTAAAGAGTTTACAGTAGAGAGGATAAGAAAAATAATTATCTACGTGCATGGCAGATACAACGTAAAAGCATAACATTTTTTGATTTTGCCTTCATTATATTATTTAATTACATGTGCAGCTTCTTTTTCAAGTTCCCTTCTCGCGTACGCATATTTAGACACAAGTTCAGATTTTAATCCGAGGACATACAGCTCTACAAAAACGGGATTGGGAAAAGAAAAAAATATGAACAAAAAAATGTTAAACTAAAAATTTCTGAGACTGACATCTGAGTTTAGCAAGATACATATGAAGAAGGTCAAAGGTTATAATTGTCAAAACCTTGTGAGAAAAACATCAAATATCCGAATGCTCCGAATACTCCGAACAATACAAATTGACTATGCTAATCTAGAAATCGATGAACCAAAAATATGAAAAGTATTATTAGAACAGGTACTGCACTTTGCTCTTAGTCGAACTCACGGTGTTGTTACAGCCATTTTAGAGTAAGCACTATGAATGGCCCAACGGGTCACGTATTGTTCTCTAGTTTCAAATTAGAGATTAACCGATTTAAACAAATAGACTTAAACAAGAAAGAAAACATTTAATAGAATTTGCAAACGTATCTAATAAAAAAGAAAACTTATGAAAATAGATGAGACGAAAAGCACTTTTTTCTTACAAACATGGAGTCCATTATGAATTCTTTTCTATATTATAAAAGCATATTGAATCCCAGAGTTGCCTTTTCCTGTTTCGCTCAAGTAATCTCAGCTTGCTCAAAAGAAAAAAAATGTATAGATGAATTTTATATTATTTACTCGACTAATTTTTTCTTACTGCTTTTGGTGTTTATACGAAAAAAAAAAACGGTTACAGATTCAGAAAAGCAACAATAGATTCTTAAGATTGTTTATTTTCTTTTTTGTTTTTTATCTTTTTTCTTTCGTTCCTTTCTGTTTGTCTGTGGTCCTCGGCTTGAGAATGTTTTGGGAAAAAGTAAAAATCCAGAACGACCGCCAATTGCTTCGTAACTGCGAAACATGTTTTATGTCTTTGTAAACAGTTTTTGAGTCTGACAAAGAGAAAAGCCAGAGACATTTCTAGGGGAATTGCTTGGCTCGTCAAAGCGGTTTTTCTTTAAAAAAATTACAAGAAGCATACAGGATTTCTCTTACTGTCAGATGTAGCTCAGTGGTAATGATAACGTTTCTAAATATTTGGAGGCAATTATACAAACAAGCAGAACTCGTGGAAATTCCACGGTATTTGATAATTTTTAAAACAAATAGACTGCTGGGAAACACAGACAAGGATAAAAAATAGAATGAAGAGAACACATTCAGAGTTACACGCATCAGAAAGAAAACAATTAATAATTTCATCAACTTTACCACTAATAGCATAACCTCGAAGTTTATGTAGAAGACCGATATGTCACACTCTGTCGAACGTATACGGAACACCGAGTGCAATAGCCGTACCCTTTCCTAATTTATCCACAAACCGACATATCCGCTCAGTTACAACAGTTACAAAACCATCAGTTGCACGCAAATAGCAAAAGCCATGCTGAACATCACTAAGCAGGCCCTGATTTCCAGGAGATGAACCTTTCAAAACCATTGCTAATAATAGTGACAAAATAAACATAGCGATACTTAGTTGGGCCAGACCGATCACCAGCATTTTTAAGTTAGGGAGTAGAGACGACTTTCAAACAAAAACGAAGACATGGTTTTTATAAACAGAGATTTAATTATTTGAGAGGATAAAAGAAACTTCATGAGTACAATGTTTGTGAACAACAACAGGAAATCAGAAAAAGAAACCTCCTTATGGTCAAGATAAGAAAGAAGCCTGGCATCTATGTCTAGAGTGATAATTATAGAATCAAGAGATTTATCAGATTTCAAATTAAAATGAGAGAGAGCGGCATATATATATATATATATATATATGTATATATATATATGTATAAATATAAAATGTGTGTTTGCGTGTATATTAGTGTACGGGTGTGTTATCCCTCTTATGTATCTGTCTTATTAACTTACCTCGGACGTGGCGCGCATATTTGTTTCATTTTCTAAAATACCAGTTTTTCATGCTTGCTTTCTGTTTCATTTACTTTCTGTTGAAATTCTTAGAAATCAAGGAACACTTTACGTTTGATAAACATAGATATTCGAATGTGCAAATAACGTTCTTTGTCAATCGAACCCTGAGATATTAAAACGTCGAGAGCATAATTTGAACAGTTTAATATGTTATTGTATATCAATAATACTGGATTTCAAGACACGAATTCATTTAGTCTGGTGGAATATCCAACTTCATTTCCTCACTTCACATAACATCACTTAGAGAAGATGTATCATTCTTCGAAAAAGATAGTGTGGGAAGCATAAGAGAGGAAATCTTATTTGGGCTTCAAATACTATGTGATTTTGAGTATTTGGGCAGGTTTTACTTCTAGAGAAAAATTATCTTCATCCAAGTTTTCTTGACAACCTTGGAACCTGAATGTAGTCTAGTAGGCATTGCAGTTTTATCTCGAGACACGCAACTTCTCTCCAATAGACATTCAAGCTCTCTGTGAGCTAGTATATAGACTTACATGATACCTACTATCATTTAACTCCCTCCCTTTACTCTCTGCCCATCATGTTCTCTTTCTTTCTCTTTTTCTAAATATTTCTATATATTTGATAGCAGAAAAATATGAGTTGTCCTAATTTCGACTGAGGAACGCTATGTCATCCTTCTCCCAGCTAGATCTCAGTCAATAATACCATATTTTTTATTCATATTTCTGAATTTTATTTTATTTTCTCATTTTTTTTACATCGTATACTGCATTAGGTAAAGAGCAAGTATGTCCTCAACATTGACTCTGTAAAGAATATCAACTGATAAAACGTTACTAATCATCTTTTCCTTCTTTTTCGTTCTTTCTGTACCTGAATCGGTAATTAGCGGCATTATTTTGTTGCAGCATTCACTGTGAACAGTGACTCCTAGCCCATCTTTTATAATGAACTAGCCTGGGTGCCCGGCGTTGCCTGTGTGTTTGGAGGGATGTATTGAGCAACAAAAAGAAAAAATGGTAGCAGGCAGAAAGGCTCGAACCAGTGCCGTCAAGGCGGAAAAGAAAGTGAAAGAAAATCTGACGTCTTAGCCGAGGTCTCCATGACGTAACCGGAAGTCAAATCCATTGTAATTACCCAAAGTCAATCCAATGGCTTGTGAAAATTTCAGAGAAAAACATCGACCCCTTTTTATACAAAACGGCTGAGTTTACGGCGAGGGAATTCATGTGTTTGATCAATTTTTCGTCCGAGATATCGAGCTTCAAAATGATACTTATCATGTAAGGATCCGTTGCCTCTGTCGAAAGGTTTTGCGAGACATACATTCATACATACATACATACATACATACATACATACATACATACATACATACATACATTTAAGCAGTCAGGTGAGATTTATATTATAGATAATGTCATCGAATTTACGCTGTACTCCGTTTCTTCATTTCTTTTTTAGTACTTTCCTTCTCCCTCCTCTCCCTGACCCTGTTTATCTTTCTATGTGTATGCCTTTGTCTTTCTTTGTTAGTTTATGCTTAATTACCGTATTAATTTTATGTATTTAGTAAAAAAAGAATAACTTGTATAGCTTTATCTTCATCTTTCTTTTTCTATTTTACTCTCATAATCTTACTCACTCGTCTCGCGTCCTCGTACAGTCATTATAACAATTGTATTGCTACGTACATAATTGTAATATAATTTAGACTGTCTATGCATAGGTCAGTTCCAATTAGGAATAAAATTTGAAATCAATTCAAAATCGATAGTGCAGAGTTTGAAAGCACGATGCAGGAATTAAAAATAAAAATAAAAAATTTGCAAAAATCGATAGAAATCGTACACATACTAGCTAGAGTGTGTAGCTGTTCCAGGTTATACAAAATTATAATAATTCATTCAGACTTGTGGTAATCATCCACAGTGAATGATGTTGGAAAAAAGATAGAGACGGAGAAGACATCCTTTACCACGGTTCGGTAAATTCCGTATAGATTCACTAATTCAACGGTTTCTCGGTCTCGGTTCGGAAATTTGCACTGGACATAGTAGGACGTAACATCGGTTGAAACGTTCGTAATATAATACCAGGCATAAGAATATTAGTCTTAATCATCGCAATAAAACAAATTATTATTTTTGAACTTTGTTTTTTACATGATGCTGGAGTTTTATTTCAGAGATTAACCACTATATTATTCAAACATCGTAGTGTTTGAATATATGGTAAAGAGGTAGTTTTAATCATTTAGAACTGTTTTAAAGCTTCACCGCCACTCATTTTTTCGACCTAATTTCAAACACATATTACAGTCTATCGACCACCTTCTCAACTATATTGTGAAAAAAAAAATCAATTTTCGTTCAGTAAAACAAACGTTATAATTAATTTTCTAGTGTTCAAAATCGTAAAAAAAATATAAGGAAGTGAGTGACGTTTTTTTTATGACTGGTTTCCATTAAAACCGCGTAGCTTCAGCGACTACTGTTGCTACTAATTTCCTAATGTAAGCATGAAAGGGAGATTATAAGGGGGGTGATAGCAGACGAATGCCGTACATATGTGTTTATAGGGCAAAAAATAAGACTGAAATCAGACAAAGAAACAGACACGATTTCGGAACAACCTATTTCTTGAGGCACATCACGTCCCTACGAAGGATGAACCGCTTTTTTACATATATTAGACTGGGGAATCGGCTAATTTCAGTTAATGTTTGTAGATGTGATATCTACCGCCTGCATACCAGCAGCTGTATAAGACGCGTTGCTTGTCACATCGTAGAATGTAGAACTGGATAAAAATATAAGAATTAAAAATCGAGGCATAGCGAATAGATATACTTAGCTGTATAATAATAGATATACTTAGCTGTATAATAAAATCGAGGCATAGCGAATAGATATACTCGGCTGTATAATAATAGATATATTTAGCTGTATAATAAAATCGAGGCATAGCGAATAGATATACTTAGCTGTATAAGACGCGTTGCTTGTCACATCGTAGAATGTAGAACTGGATAAAAATATAAGAATTAAAAATCGAGGCATAGCCAATTGATTGCGCCGTGGCCTATATGGTTAGGTCGTCAGTATTGCACACTTCATGCGTACGACGACCTGCGTTCGCGCCTATGTTTGATCACGTCAGTGATGAGATGCAGTACATCGATGCCCACTTTGGGTCTGGCGGTGTCCGTTGTCGATGCAATTTCTCGATTTTGTCTAATTCTGGGTTCTAGCTTTATCGTGGAAGGTGTATGTGAACGGGTATTTATATATATCTATCTATAATCTCTCTCTCTCTCTATATATATATATATATATATATTGTGTACAGAAAGTTGTTAGTTGAGACAGGTCATTGGTACCGTCGGTTTCAAGCCCGATAATAAGGCCCGTTTAAGGTATCCTTATCAAGCTCTCTTCAGCCAATATCCGTCTATATATATATATATATATATTACCAAATAAATGTTTGCTAACTGAAATGCATTACATCATAACATGATGTAAATTGAAAACATTTCTTTACCATTGTTCATTTATATGTCGATCTTAAGTCTCATTGGAATTGTCTAATAAAAGGTTGGACGAAAATATGATTAGGTTTATGTAGCAACATACTCCTTGTTAGTTACATAAATGTGTGTCTGTATATCTGCAGGTGTGAATGCGTATGGAAACGCCAAGTATTCAAAGATTAAGATCGAGATTGTGTGTACGTTAGAATGGTATTATATATGAAATTGTTTTGCAGAGCTTGTGATCAATTTCTTAAACAAAACTCTTCAAACGATCAAGTAAAGATGAGAGAGAAATTGATTATAACGTTTCTCTCATCTGATCAAAGCTGCAAACAAAATAAAATCGAAGTTTTATTGACGCGTGTATTGAGACAATCAATTGAGAACTTCAGTATGATCGGAACATTAAAAGAAAATGTAGGTCTTTCAAATTAATATGTTTTTCGTTTGGTTGGGTTTTATAAAGAACATTTTGAATAGAAAAAAAGATATTGATTGGATGAATTTCTTGAAAAACGAAATAAATATTAACTCATAAAAGAATACATTTCTGAAATAATAATAAAAGGCTAAGAATATACAAATAAAATTAAGGGTTTATATGAGAAATAAATAAAAAAGAACAAAAACTGTTTTAGGCTTTATAAATAATGAATGAAATGAAATTGAATAATTTTAAATTTCTCTGATTTTTTGGCATTTTTGTACGTGTCTATTCTTTCTCTTCATGATTGTTTTTTTCAAATATCAGAAAGTTAATTACTTTTTCTGTCTTCTGCATAATAGTTTATACTAGCAAAAGTACCTGTCCTTGACTGGGTTTTAAAAGAGCCTCCAAAATATGGACTCTGATTCATCATAGTGTTATAGCCCTGTTAAAGGGTTAAAAAAAAAACAGAATACCAAAATAAAGTAACGTATTACAAAACCTACAATAGGTAGGGTTTTAGTCGTAGCCGACGAACTACCTAGGTTGGTCTACCGGATATCGATTGGTTATTTATTTGTTTTCCAACGAAATAAAATGTGACACAAGATCGGTTTAATGTAGGAGATAACCAGTTCCCCCTCCCGAAGGGGCATTCTGCAAATAAAACTGCCTCCCCTCCATTGACTAAGGACAATTAATGTGAGTGCAGCAACTGCAGCATTTGTGCAGACAACACACTTCATCCACCAGTCCAGTACAGGTACCGGAGATCGGTTGACACACTACCGCTTAGTCTTCCTGTATTCATTGAAAGTGAAATAGTCTATTAGTACGTAATATGGATTAGTTTCGCCACAACACCCCCCTCCAAAGCTGATAATTCAAAACAGTGTATCAGTATTTTTCCTCTTTGAGTGGACCATGAACGGTTCGATGATTTTCCTTTTCCTGCACAAACGTCAGTGTTCTGGTGTTATTCGGATATGTTCAATATCAAACGTGTCGTAGACGGTTTCAATAGCCTCTACTAACTTGGGGGATTCATGTTTAGGGCGATTTTTTTCTTTCGACCTCTAAGAAAACGTTTTATTGCCATTTTCTTATGTATTAATGACGAGAATTTAATCAAACTATTTATTACTTGCGTGGGTAGACTCCACTACAAGTAATTAAGGGTTAATAAATTTCATTTAGGATCCCGCTTGCAATAATCCATCAGACAGGAGGCGATATTGCCTCAGGAGTTTCCACTAGTATTGTTAACTTGATGAACTTTCTATTTTGAAAAGACGCTGGGTAAAACGGTTCGACAGTTCTTACATATTGTAGAAAAAACAGTTTGAGTACTATTATTTTGCTACACGTAATATTTGAGGGACGTTGACGCGGTAAATAATGTTCTAACACTAG
The DNA here is from genome assembly GCF_053919585.1 of Euprymna scolopes. NCBI lineage: Eukaryota > Metazoa > Mollusca > Cephalopoda > Sepiida > Sepiolidae > Euprymna > Euprymna scolopes. The sequence continues at coordinate 214,118 of NW_027633435.1, forward strand.
GAAAAATAAAGTTGCGAATGGTGTTTATTGCAGTGCAGCAAAAGTTTTGTATGCGGTGAAAAATCGGCTGCAGTCGCATAAACATTTTTAGGACTGTGTTGGTTGGTGAGGGTATCATCACTTTAAGACTAGCGATAAAGTACCCTGTCTGATTTCGGTTTCGCTAGGGAGAAGATGCTTTTTTTCAGTCTACAACAATAACGGTTTGTTAGCGCATTCTGTTTGGCTTTTTGTGGCTTGGAACAGGAATAAATTCCTTTTATTTTGTTTTTAAGGCATGGGCATCTGTTATATTTTATTCCATTTTTGTTTTGCAAAAATGTTTGATTGTCTATTTCCATAATTTAAATTCCTTAATCCTGACCGACCTAAATAGGTTAGTGATATTCCTTAATACATAAGCTTTTAATTCCTTCGTCTTTCCCAATATTGTGACTTTAGCTAACAATTCAGTTTTGAAGTTAATTTACGTACCGTTAACGGCCTTTGCTGTTATGCGTGTTTTCATCATTCTGAGTTTATTCGATTTCTTCCAGGTATTTAAGTTTACTATCGAAAGGGCTGAACTAGAATCGATTTGCAGTTTTATGTCTTTGAAATGAATTATTATAGTCAAATATTTTCGCAACCCTTCGTTATTGTCAGTTTCCGCAAAACGCACACGGCTTTTGTATTTAATTTTATTGCTGCATAAATACCGTTGTGTTCGATTTTCTTGATAAATATGAACAGAATGAATGAAAAAAACAACTCAATTACAGGGAGACGTGAGCTTTTTCCTCAAGTTCTCTCATAGCTATGTGTCGAGATGTGGGTCTATTTTTCACGTGTTTTTAAAATTGTCTATCGGCTTTTTTCATCTGGAAGACTCCAGCTTAGATATACACCGAATCTTTTTTAATATATTTTTTTAATTTTCTGGCAGTCTGTCATTAACTTTTGTAGGTTTAAGTTTGGTTCACCTTCTAATTTTGTTAGGGCACGCTTCCTAATTTTTGCACCCCGACCAGAAGCCATTCCTTGCGCAAATACTAAACATTTATAATTTTCTGTACTGAGGTCTGTAAATTTTAATTCGTCGTAATATTTATTTAACATGGCTGCCTGCGTTGCGAAATCATCTTCATCATTCTCCTGAAAATTCAGGCATGATCAACGCCTATGGAATAAAGATACTTTCGGGCTAAATAGTTCTGTAAGAAGTTTTGCCGTCTTGAAGAAAGGTAAGTCCGACGTTTTACGTGGTAAAATATGAACCGCAAACTTGTTATGCTCGGTCGTCATTAGTTTCCATAAAAGTAAACGAACCTTTTTTTCTGGTCTGACTAATGTTTGCAGTCGATACATAATAAATTTTTATACCGACGAAAATAGGCTTTAAATGATTTACCTTCTCCACGCTTATAGCAGAAATTGTCAATCGTATTTCATATTGTATCTTGTGAAAATGTGGTAGTATTATTAGTAGACCTATTATTTTTAATTACTTGAGGACTTTCCGGTGGTGTTGATTTTCATATTGTATCTTATGAAAATGTGGTAGTATTATTAGTAGACATATTATTTTTTATTACTTGAGTAAGCAGGTCTTTCCTGTGCTGTTGATTTTCATATTGCCGGGCCTCTAGTTTCGTTACTTCTTCTTGTAGCTGTTGTTGCTGTTGTTATTGTTGTCTTTCTGTAGTTCAATTTGAAGTTTTAATAATGGTTCCAATGTATTTTGTAAGGGGTCTATTTTGTATGATGAGTAAAAAAAATGAATTTAAAGAAATTTAGCAAAACCGTGCTTTTAGTTTTTTTTCGGAACAACTGGGAGAAGGGAACAGTATTTCATTTCCTTCAGTCACTTTGCAAACGAATGTTTGACATACAGTTTTAAATTCCCGAGAAAGAATATTTCTTCCAAAAGAAATATTCTTAGACGAGAAAAAATATATCTCGCCAGAAATATTCAATATTTTTTCCAAGCGAATGTCTTTTCCCATAAAACAGAAGAAATATCCACCGTGACAAAAAAACATTTACTTTTTTTTATTGTAAGTAAAATAATGTTCGCTGAAAAACTTATTTAATGAAGCGAGTAAAAAAACGCGAATAGTTCGTATTCACTTTCCTTTGTATTTACGGGTGCGCCCAGATGTCGTGAGAAGAGAAGAAAAATATACAAATATTCTTACGATGAATTTGCAATTCTAACACTTATGTTAACGCACTCATTTAGTTTTCGCGAGTCCCTTTTTTCCTTGCATCAGTGTTTTTTGAACACTTGCTTTGTTTAATTCAGCTTACCGTCGTGAGTTCTTTTCAATGCTGGAATGTATTTTTGGTCCCCCGATTTATCAGAGAGGGGTATATGTTTTCAGTGACATCCGTGCGTCTGTGCGACCGAACGTCCGTTAGTCCGGACTATTGCCAGATAACCGTCCATTAGTTTTTCCTGAAATTTTGCCACAAATTGTATTTCATTAAATAGATGTGCACAGTTAATTTTTTTTTTTTTACAAAAGTTCCAGTTGCGTCCCCACGGGCTCAAAAGAGGTCAAAAATTCCCCAAAATGGACCCAAATTACACATTTTTCCTCATAACTTTTGATCCATTCTTTAGATATTTTAAAACTGGTCCAAAAAGTGGAGCCGATTGTTCTTAATCGAAATCAAGTATGGATGACCCTACCAGACTTCTGGTTCGCGTCCTTGGCGACTTTCATTGCTAAAAACGCCTTTTTTGTGGCTCTTTTTTCATATTTCTCAATCAAAACTTGATATGTGTGATTATATAGTGTTTTTTCACGGTGGTCAACTCAGATATTGTTATATATATATATAGTGTTAAGGCCTGAGACTGCACCGTTATCCATTTACAGTGGGATTAGAAACCATGGGGCTCAAAAGTGCTTCCAAACGCCCCAAAATGACCAAAAATGACACTTTTTGCACCATAGCGTTTGATCCATTAGATTTTCCTAAGACTTGGCCAAAATGTGGATCTCATTGTTCTTAATATCAATTCATTATGGTTGACCATGGAAAAATTCTAGTTCGCATCCCTCTGGGACTTTTAGGGCTAAAAAACATGCCCTTTTGGAGCTCTTTTTTCATACTACTTAAGAACATAATATGTATACCTATATAGTAATTTTCCATGGTGCTGAAATCAAATATACGTGTCTTTAGGCGTGAAACTGCGTCGTTTGTCCTTTTTCACTGGGATTCGGCGTTCCCAGGAGCTCAAAACAGGTCAACAATACCATGAAAGTGCAAAAAAAATGACACTTTTTACCCCATAATATCGGCTCCATGCATTAAATTTTTCTAAAACTTGGCAAAAATGTGAAGGCATCGTTGGCCCTTCATACTTCTCACATTAATCATTTCTTCACTATTTTTGTGGCGTCATCTCACATGCAGCACAAGAGGGGGAACACGCACGCGCGGCTTGTTAATTCTAGTTTCCTCCGTAAGTTAGAAATCCGATGTCGCTACTGTTATAGCGCTAATAACGGGTTACAAAGAAAAACAGATCGCCAAAATAACGTAAAAACATGTATTGCAAAGCATACAATTTAGTGGGTTGTTCGTCGTAGCTGACGAACGATCTAGGTTGGTACATCGGATATCGACTGACACCTTATGGTTTAGTCTCCCGGTATGTATGTAGATTGGTATAGTGTATTTGTAAGTCACATAGGTTTCTTCCGCCAAACCAATAGTATAGAAGGTTATATAAAGAGGTGTAGATTTAAAGAGATGGATTGGAAAATTTTTGGGATATAAAAACCAAAGCATGACAAGAGTGTTTGGAGTCTTTATTTCAACAAGCATTCAATTATAAGTGTCCCCAACTGGTGTGAGTAAGCGATGTAACACGGAAAATCCTCCCCTTTCCATGCTGGCGTTATCATGGCAAAGCAGTAGCTCTACATAAAACAGTGTGAGCGTACATAGGATTCCCATTTAATAGTGGCCCCTTGAGTCCCCGGCCTCGTTGGTGACAGTGAGCATCAAAACTTCATCCAAAATATGGTTTCAATTTTTTCCCTCAATGTACCGACTACTCTTACGACATCATTCAACACCGAGTTATTTTACACTTTGTCCTACTTTTCCTGGGTGTCAACCGTCATTAACTGACTACATATTTCCTACAAAACTGCATAGTCTTACTCTTTAGATCCGATACAAATAATGATTTCTCCCGTATAAATATCCGGCACCGTTGATTAGATGAGAAGTATTCAGTCTACAGTTTATTCTATCAAATAAACGAACAATTATCTACTATTAAATACGCCACCATTTTCGGTACAGGCATAATAATCTTACGTTTTATCTATTATTCGCGCGCAGAAACTCTGAACATATCATTTATTTGTAAAAATATTACACTCAAAAACATAAATCATTGACGTTCCATGATGACCAGCTACGCAATACAGCTCTTGTTTATAGTCACTCGGAGGAAGTATTTCCTTATTTATTGTCTTTCTTTACAGTGGCAGACACTCATAAAAAAGGATTCATGATTATATTTCATTTTCGTAATCACATTATGTGATATTGTGTTTAGTTTTGTTTTGTTTGTGTATGCAAAGTTATTTGCGTATTTTTCTTACGACCTGCCCAAGCGTAGTATAAAGACACCCAAGCTCCCCATGTTATGAACGGCTTTCGAAATAAACACCCCAACATCCTCGGGTTAAGAACGGCTTCCGAGATTGGGAGGTGTTTATTCCGAAAACCGTTCTTAACATGGGGAGGTTGGGTTGTTTATAATACTTTATTTTATTTTTCCTATTAAAATCAGTCCTTAGCTTTTTTTCTTATTATTTTAAATGGCTGTTCGTTCGCGTTTCTTTTTGCTCAGTCGGTATAATCCGGTGGTTTCCGTCGTTCGGCTGGCGTTGAACACCGAGGATGAGGGAAAACCCGACTTAAAACTGCAGAAGTACCGAAGTTTGACAATCAGTACACGTTCTTTTTAATATTAATAGCTTTGAACAATACAGAGTACAATTTTGGGTACTATGTAGTTTTGATACCTTGCTGAAATAATATTCTGTTTATTTACAAAGCCATTTTAACCTTCGGGGGGGGTGTTTTGTCAATATTAAAAAAAAATTAGCGTGAAACTTGAATTTAACCTAAAAACACTATTTATAAATAGCATGGTACCAAAAGTGCATAATCAATGTATAGGATGCATATTTTTTCTAGAAGGATGATAATATTAAATAACACTTACATAGTGTTACATACAGGGGTGGGTAAAGCTGTGACAAGTATTGGAGGTACATATTATTATTACACTTATTTAAAAAAAATGAAACAACTGATTAGGATATTTTGGCAGTACACACGTGAATAATATAATATTTAGCCAACAACAAAAATAACAACCGTATTTAACATTTTTACGCGGGCGGAAATACATGCTAACACCGGACAATGTCGGTTAACGGGTCCTCCTAGTTAGAAATAAAGGCAAATACACAATAAGAAGAAAATTATGTAAATGCCTATGAAAGAAGTTGAATAGGGCAGAAATATTGACACATAGCATCAATACCGGTCGTCCACAAGGATCTATTCTTTTCATCATATTCCTTATATTCTTCAACAGCTTTCAAATCATATTTTAGGACATTAATATTAATCCATGCTGTCTATTGAAACACGTCAAATGGCATTGATGCTATTCAAAATAAATGGCAAGAAATACTTTAAAAAGAGTTACTATAGCTATTCAAAGTTAGTGGACTTTATCGATAAGTGTCAATCCTCTTGTAACATTCTATATAAAACACCCGATCATCAAATACGCCTCTTAGAATGGTGTTTTTCCTTGATAAACGAGTAATTAACTAGTAAATATACATACACAAATAAAAAATATAAATAATAATAAAATATTATTTCGTACCAAAGCAATTCATGAATTAAACAGTACCAGAAAATCAAAATAAAGAAACGATTTAAATAAAATTAATAATAGGAAGACACTGCAAATAGGATTTTCGTACAATAATGAAAGATACAAATCATTTGATATAAAATTAAAAATAAATCACCTGCTGCGAAAAAATAATTGAAAAACTATTAGATTTCATATAATCTTTTATAGGTTATCTATATAAATTCTATTATTAGGTTATTTTATTGGGTACCAAATATAATTTAAAGTATATATATATATATATATATATATATATATATATATATGTATATGTATATATATATATATATATATATATATATATATATATATATATATATATATATATATATACAGACACACCGTACTTTGGGGTAATTGCGCCAAATCCGGGGGTAATTGTGCCAACTAAAAAAAATGTGTTCGTTATATGCGTGGTTTCCAAAAGAGAAGCTTTAGCTTGTTGGCGCAATTAACCCAAAGTACGGTATATATATATATATATATATATATATATATATATATATATATATATATATATATATATATATATATATATATATATCGTGTGTGTGTGTGCGTGTGTGTGTGTGCCTGTAAATGTTTGCATAAATGAATATTTGTATAAATAGCTCTAAAAGCGTTGTTGCCTGAAGGGGTCTCTAGTTATTAAATACTAGAAGACTGAAACATGATCATGACTCTATAGCACCAAATTAGTGCTTATGTAAAGACAAATTAAATACATATATATATAAAACAGCGTACAGAAAATGGACTCTGATTTATGAAAGTATGTTAGGTTATGAAAAGAAAGGGTCGTAAAGAGATCGCGTCGAATTTGGGGGCATCAAAACCAAATCAAAATATGATGAACGTAAAAATAAAATAGATAAACCCCATAATTTATTATACCATACCTGTTCACACTGAAACACTTATCACAATATTCTGTGGATCTATATTAAAAAACCTTGTTAAACTTTGTGACATATTTTTATTCTATGGAGGTCAGGCGCGAACGAACACCCCATAATTTTATTATACCATATTTCTTGAAACAGAAACATAATTATCAAAGTATACTTACGCAGATAGAAATGAAAAGTCTTTACTAAAGTTTGTGCCTATTTCCATTCTATGGAGGCCAGGCGCGAACGCAAACCCTACAATTTTTTTATACCATCCCTATTTAAGTTAAAACATACTTATCAAAGTATTCTTATGTAGATCTATATCAAAAACACTTGTAAACTTTTTTTTTTAATTTTTAACTTTTTTATTTCCATACTTTGGGGACCAGGCGCGAACGCAGACCCCACAATTTTAATGAACCACTGTTTTGCCAGATCAAACATACCCATTCCTGTGTCTCGGTACATCTTCTATCATTATATGGGATCAGTTTTCTATAATAGGCAATCATATCGAGCCTATTTGTGACCAGACGCACACACAGGCATTCAGCATTATATATATATATATATATATATATATATATATATATATATATATATATATATATATATATAAAGAGAGAGAGAGAGAAGTTATCTATGAATACAAGAATTATAGAAACATGGATCCAGAATAAAAAGAGAAAATAGAATGAGATGAAAGGTAAAGCAACGCTAAAGAATTTCACCCCCAGAAAACAAACACGCAGAGTCTCGACTGAAGTCGTGTTGCGCTGTCTGGCAAAATATAAATCGTTCCGTTGCGTTGACAATGGTAAGTAATTTTGTTATCTTAAAAAAGAACGCGACCACTCGTAGATATCAGCTGGAAGCCTGGTAAACGAAATCTCCCAAGGGTTACAAAATGCGTGCGCAAAACTGGCTCTCGTGTTCGTCGGGGATTTGCGCGCTTACCAAAAGAATTAACTCATCGCAGTTGGGTTGGTGCTCGTTGTGGAAGAAAAAGGAAGAGTTTTCCCTAGAGATGACCGCTTATTTTATGCGTGATAATCAGAGGTTGGGGAAGTATAATTTCGATCTAGCCAATTGAAAACAGTCTGGATCCCCCGTAATGAAGCGATGGCTAAGAATGCAACGTTGCCTTCTTTTTTTTTTGTCTTCTACTTTTCGACGCCATCACTGTTCAACTAAATCTTAACATAAGTGGTGTTCGGTTTCATCCTTGCATCGAATAGGATGAAAGCGAATTCGGTGAAATGGCGGCTGGAATTTACTTTATATTTGCTCATTTTGTTAGATCCTTTTAAGATTCCTAAGGCTATTCAATGTCGATAGCCAATCACTATTGTAAGTAGATGTTAGATGTGATTTGTTGAGGACTATTCATTATTCTGTCCATAGCCGGGAAAAACACTCGTGCCTATCTTGTAATGGTGTAACCCTTTGGGCTGTGATCATAGGGTAGTATCTGTGTTAACTGTGGCAAGTAGGGACAAGTGTCAAAACATTATTATTATTATTATTATTATTATTATTATTAATTGATTCGAACGACTGCGGGTCGCTGGATCAATTATTATGATTAGAAAAATAAACAATTAAATTGGGGAAACATGATTGACCTATAATATAATAATATGGCAAAAGAAACGTGAAAATAGAAAATAGATGTAAACATTATTTTTGGTTCGCATAAAACACAACTAAACTGGGGTTACATCAGCTGTTGGTTTGAGACATGTAATGAAACACGTGATAAAATATAGATTTGGGGAGGTTCTAGCGAGTCATTAGCTGGATATCAGAGAGAACGGACGTCTCAAAAAGGGAAGTTGGTCTCCGCGACGCAAGGGGCGGCGACATTTCAGGCAGCGAAGATATAAATCGAGTAATCTCTGAAGATGCCGTCCGGATCATGAAAATAATTGTTCATAAATACTTCTGATATGTGCTGTGTATGTGTTACATCTGTTAAAAATAATGTTTGTCTACAACTGTTTCGATACATCCACACCAATCGTTTCCTGTTAGAACTGTTGCATAAATGTTAAAATATACAAACTAGACAATCAACTAAATGATACGACGAATATGCATACACGCATTTACACTTGCATGAATTTACAGATAAAATATAAAACCCAACTATTAAATATGTACATCGGTATGGAATATAGTTACATACACATTACACTACAGACCCTTTTTTAGAGCCGCAACGTAACAATCCCTCTCCCAACAATAATTGTACGTAATTTAACGTAATTTGATTTTTTTTTTAATTTATAATAGATTTCATCGTGACATAGTGGAAAAAAGCCAAGTTCAAATCCTATGAGGGCAACGTAATATATATTATGTTCATTTTTCAAAAATAAATATTTGTAGATTGTAATCGAAAAAAAAAAGAACGAAAGAACAAAAAAAAATGCCGATAGCCGTAATCTATTTTATTAGAAAAAACGCGACCGGTTTAACCAGACATTATGCTCCGGTTAAGAAATTTGGATGAACGTAATATGTTTCCAAGTAAGAATATTATAAAATATTAAGTAAACATAAAATTAGCCTTTTGTTCTCTTTCTCTCTTTCCCTATATCTCATTCTTTCTCTCTTTATCTCTCAACCTTATATATATATATATATATATGTATATATATTTATATATATATATATATATATAGAGAGAGAGAGAGAGAGAGAGCGAGCGAGAGAGAGCGAGAGAGAGGAAGAGACTGAGACTGAAGAATATTGGAGTCTTACTATTTAAATAAAATAATTTTTAAAAGATAAAAAATGCAGTTTAAATTCCGAAAAAAAACAAGTAAATTTAATATACTGGAAACTTTTTACTTACATCAGTAAATTTTAGCTTGAAAATCCAAAATTATATAAGAGAATTCAGCCATATAACAATGGAAAAAAATAACTTAAATTGTAAAATAGAAGAGGGGAATCATCAATTGATTACCAGGTAGCTTTATATATATATATATATATATATATATATATATATATATATATATATATATATATATATATGTATATATTTCTGTGGAAATATATTTTATTTCCTCATTATATATACCTATCTTAATTACAGAGCAATATAGTGAACAAATGACAAAAGACTATATTCCAAAGTGTATGATGTCGATCATCTTATAAAAGAAAAATTGGAGGAGAAGCTGTAAATACCTTATAATATGTTCCATAACGCCATTTTCTAATTTTCGAATTTTAATCATGTGAAAATGCACTTTATTTCCTTTTAACGGATTGATTGTTGCTTTTTCTTCTGATGAGTATGGGGCAAAATAGATTCACTGATTGATATAATAATTAACTGATTGCCTACGAAACAGATACTGTCAAGAATTGTAAATGTCCACTGAATTAAAGGAATAAGTTATAAGATGATCAACATCATGAACTTTGGAATATAGCCTTTTGTCATTTATTAAATATGTATATATATATATATATATATATATATATATATATATATATTCGTCAACATACAGTACTGTTACTTTGTACCACAACTCATCAGTACGGCTAGACTAGCACCTTTCTCTAAACAAGCATTGAACCTACAACAATCGCATTGACAATCCATGCGAGCTGCACTCGTAAATGATCTCAACAAATGTAAATTTTAAAAAAACATTCGCCCACCACTTTTATATAGTGCTCATCAGTGCGGATAGACTAGCACACACACACACACACACACACACACACATATATATATATATATATATATATATATATATATGTATATATATAAATATATATATACATGGTAATGAATTGATATATATATCAATTGATTACCATGTAGTTTTTAACTTTTTTAAAAACTTTTTCTTTATTTATTTATTCATCTATTTACTTATATGTATGTATGTGTGTGTTTGTTGTGCGTGTATATATATATATATATATATATATATACACACATATGAATATGTGTAATTGTATGTATTCATATATATGCATGCATGTTTTTACATGTGTACGTATTTATTTTATGTTTCTTCTTATTTCATTTGGTTGTCATTAAAAAATTCCTGCTAATAATTCAATTCTCAAATAATAACTTGTTAATTTCAGTTGATTTCTTTCTGGCTTAACATTTTTGGCGCATTTAACGTTATCTTGTTTGGGTCATTTTGACATTGGTTTTTCTATTTAAAATTTACTCCAATCACCGTTCAACATTTTTTTCTTCACTCATTTTTTATTCACTTTTTTCATCATCTTCACTCATTTTTCTTAATTCAGCCTCGAGAGTCGAGTTGTAAATTTCTTCCATTCCTATTTTTACGCACATTTTATCTTTCTTTTAATAATATTAATATATTAATATATTCCCTTTTCCTTGTACGTATTTGTGAATTATTCCACGGATTTCTGCCTTTTGGATTACTTTGGACCATCTTACAATTACCCGGTTCCCTTGGATTTTACCTGTGCGAATGGAAATGTAACTAACTTTCTTGAATTCTGCATCTTTGGATTTTACCGTCATTGAAAAGTTTAGCCTTCACCAGACCATCTATTCACGTGAAATCACTTTGTTATTCACTCTATTCCCTCTGATTCACTTTTTTTCATCAAGTAAGCTCTATTACTTACTTGTAGTTTTATTTAATACTTTTGCAAGCAAAATCCGATCCCGTATTTTGCTAAATCCTACCCTCTGATGTGAAGGAAAGTATTCATTCGGATCTTCGCGGATTAAGGACTATCCATTTATTTAGTGTTTCCTTTTTAAAATTAAATAACTCTGTTAAAATTTTAACTCTGTTTCTAAGTGTTTTTAACATGTTTTATTACCTACTTGTTCTTATACACATATATATATATACATATGTATATATATACATATATATATGTATATATATATGTGTGTGTGTATGTGTGTGTGTATACATAAATGCATGGTAATGAATTGATTATTCCCGCCTTTCAATTTACAATTTAAGTTGTTGTTTTTTTTTGAGAATCATGAAATATTCTATCCTGCTATACTTTTATTGTCATCTTTCTTGTGGAGGAAGCCACTGGACTTTATCGACAAAAAGATTCACGTGCCTTAGTCATCAATGCATTGTAGTCTACATTACAATATAGGGAACCTATTGTTTATTTCATTAAATCATTTTACATTATGGCCTGCAAAAGTCAAGTATCATGGTTCACTTATGTTCAAAGCAAAAACATTCCTATCGAACCCGGCCCCGTCTTATCCAAGAATGCATTGTTGATTTTATACGATGTAACTTTCTGTGTGTACAGTTATAACACTTCCCAAATGCACTAGTGATGTTAAGATGTATAAAATGTGAACTTTGGTAAAATCGGATTTTTTTTAAATCATATTTTTAATCTAAGATTTTAAATACTTATTTAAGGAAGTCAGATTAAAAATCTATCTAAGATATTCTTAGATAAACTAACACTTATCTGCGAATGGCCCCCGGGCCTTCATAAGTGGTGACTCATATGTAAAAAAAAAAATAGTTTTGTGCGATAATTAAAAAATAGTCCGCTCTGTCGTTTCGATGTCTATAGAGAAGGAACTGCCACAAACACACACATGTTGACGTGTGCTTTTACATACAAGTAGATATATGCATATATATGCATACCTAGACACACATATATATATATATATATATATATACATACGCGCATATATATAAATATATATATATATATATATATATATATATATATATATCGTCTAGTACATCATTCATTAACGTGTATTCATTTCTTGCTATTCATCGTCTTTGGCCTTTTCTCTTATGTCTAATACGGCCATTTCAAGCCTGGAGCAGTTTTGAAAAGATGCTTCCAGAAATTGCGGGTGGTAAAAGCTGTCATTTTTGCTTGTTTTGTTTTCTTTGCTACTGCCATTTATCATTCTCAAAGCGATTAGAGCAAACAAGTTTTACGGACACCATTATTCGCCTTTGGGTTCTATTGATTGCATCTCACTACCGCCAGAAGTATATTATACTTGATCCTTTCATTGTCTTTGAAATGTGAATAAGTGGAAACGACAAAGATGAAACAATGGCTTATATATTGTTTAAAGTAGAAAAACATTTCGTCAGAAAGTCTCTCGCGGCCTTTCATAATAAAGCTTACATTATAGAACACGGGAATCAGACACAAAATTCTTTTAAAAACTATACTGTATTGTACTTCATTTAAGTCGATTATTTAAGCAATAATATCTTTTAGTCCAATATAATACCTGTATGACTAAGTCGTCTGGCAAAGAGTGTTACGTGTTATGGCCTTGTCGTGATGAAGTCCTTGGAAGGGCTGTTACGTCCATGGCACAGTAACCAGTTCCGGGGGTGTAAAACACAGTAAAATATAGCCATATCTTCTTCTTGATAAAGGTATAAATATTATAAAGTATAATCCCGTGTCAGAAACTCAGCAGTGGCAGTGGGATAGGAGGCTAGCGAAAGCATTAGCAGCAGCAAACGTTAAAATACATATTCAAATTAGCAAGTATGGACGAACTTGCGTCACAAGAAAAGGAGAATAATACACGATGTGGTCGGGAGGGAAGCAATTTGCGAGCGGGGCAAGATGGATGTGTATATTAGAGATAGAGAAAACGCTGGCTGACACCCGACGCAAGGTGGCGAGCAGAGAGGCCTTTAAAGGTCACATGTGTGTGCGAAAAGACTTTTTGCAAGATAGTGAACTGCGTTGTGTTGAAGGAACTACGAATAAATGCATTTCGTTTGAATTTTAAATAAAAAAGCCGAATCAGATTTTATTCATTTCCTTTATTTGTTGTTTCCTGCGACGGTATCCACGTCACAGAATATGTTTTCGGTTACGTCTGCTGGTTGGTCTTGTGTCGCGTGCTCAGTATCATTCGGTATCATAATTCTCTTCTGAGAATGAATCACCTGGCCAAGCAATCGTTCAAGCTGGAATCGAACACTGTAGAAAATAAGTACACAATATATATCTATATAATACTAAAAGTCTATGGATCTTGTATGTTTGCAATCAGATTTCCGGTTTTCAACATCCGGTTGCGCATGCGTAAATAGCAACGTCTTCAATCCGTTATTCCAATTCCGGAATTTTTCTATCGCTTTTAATACAAACAATTTCATTTAATTTGATCAAATAGTTTTTTTTTTTTTTAACGGCTAAAAACATTCAACTTCGTAAAGTCTGTCGCAGTTTCAAAAAAACTTCTCCCTTTTAAAAAACAACACTCATATTAATAGAAACAGCGGCGGTGAAAGAAAACACCTCTCACTTTCCCTCTAATAGATTTCAACACTCCTACTCCCTCTGTTTTCGTTACGTACGCGAGAAATCTTTAATTCATGTCATTATAAATAAATAATTTTATAAAATCAACCGTAGTTTTTTTTTTTTTTTTTAACGGCTAAAAACATTCGGTTATCTTTCAGATGCAAGGTTCATTGTTTACTTGCGGTTTTAACGATGTAAGATTCCGTTGTACGGAAGACGAAATCGGCCAAAATGTCTATGATGTTTTTATTGGCGCTTTTCTTCGTATTTTTAATAACATTTTTTTGCACCATTTACAAGTTCTTTTTACAAATAATTTTTTTAATACTGTAATAGTAAAATAAAGATACATTTATTAATTATACGGAAAAAGTATCTCGTAATGTTTTCACACGAGATTTTTTTCCTGTTGATTTCTCTTTTTTTTAAATATTAAAATTGATTTAAAGTGATTTTCAAGCCTTTAACATGACGGAGTTTATAATGAAAACCAAATTACTGTTAAAATTAAAATAATCTTTATTAGAAATTTGTAACAAAATAACAAAATTATAAAACTATTAGATTAAAATTGAGAACTTTTAATTAAACAACGTGAACATTTTATAATAAGTGTTTTCATGAAATGTATTTTTAATAATAAAAAAAGTGAACTTTTTTTACTTAAACTTCATAAAAAAAACGTATCCAATATAGAATTTTACTAAAATAATTTTACTATTACAGTATTAAAAAAATTATTTGTAAAAAAAAAAACTTGTAAATGGTGCAAAAAAATGTTATTAAAAAATACGAAGAAAAGCGCCAATAAAAACATCGTAGACGTATATTATCATTTAAACAGTATATCAATTTAAATATTTAAATTCAGTAAATAAATTTAAATATTTAAATTATGGCCAAATTGGTCTTCCGTACAACGGAATCTTACATCGTTACAATCGCAAGTAAACAAGGAACCTTGCATCTGAAAGATAACCAAACATTCAACTTCGAAAAGTCTGTCGCAGTTTCAAAAAAACTTCTCCCTTTTAAAAAACAACACTCATTATAAATAAAAACAGCGGCGGTGAAAGAAAACACCTCTCACTTTCACTCTCATAGATTTCAACACTCCTACTCCCTCTGTTTTCGTTAC
Source organism: Euprymna scolopes (assembly GCF_053919585.1). Classification (NCBI taxonomy): domain Eukaryota; kingdom Metazoa; phylum Mollusca; class Cephalopoda; order Sepiida; family Sepiolidae; genus Euprymna; species Euprymna scolopes. The sequence continues at coordinate 229,413 of NW_027633435.1, forward strand.
GTACGCGAGAAATAGTTACGTGTATGTGTGAGAGAGAGAAAAAGGGAGCGATGTAAAACTGGATAGTTAAGCGAAAGGAAAACATAAACGTTTTTTTAAAACACTCAAATTGTACAAAAAATGTTGTAAATAGAAAAGTATTGTCTTAGTTTTAGTGACCTTATTATTAGCATATGAATACAATATTTATTTTCTGTACAATAAGTGCTTAAGCACCCGTGCTTTTCAGCGATACATATTCAATAAAATAAATTGATTAATATAATTAATCTGGATATAAGAGAGTTAGAACCTGATAAGAAGTCTCAATTAAGCAAAAGGATAACAAAAGTTTTCTTTAAAAAAAATTAATTGTACAAAAAATGTAAATAGAAAAGAATTGTCTTAATTTTATTGACCTTATTATTAACATAAAATTAAATATTTTACACAATGGGTACTGAATGTTTGCTTAAATTAAATGAAAAAAGTTACATTTTATTTTCATTTTCTATTTAAAAAGCCATTATTAACATGTGGAGAGTGTTTTTTTTATTATTCTGTACTTTCAACTAACAATTTCATTTAAAAGATGATATATCAAAATTTGAATTTAACTATAATAAGGATTATGATACCTGTTCAGTGCATATTTACCTATAAGTATGACCAACCACTTATAATTCAGTAACTGTAATTTAAAAGAAAATAACAATTATAATAAACAGAACGACTCATAGAAATCTATCTATATTCTTTTTTCATTTTAATATACTTTCATAGAAATGCTTCTGTTATGTAAAAAAAAACTATTTTCTTTATGCCACAAGTGTCACGCTCATACATGAATTCCATAGCTAATATAACGTACTGACCCAACGGGTCACGGGTGGTCTAGTTCTTTATAAAAAGTACACATTTTTTTATTTCAATTTAATAGAGAAAATTTTTTTTAAGTTCGGAGTTGGCGGGACACATGATAATTCGGAAGTACCCTAGCTTCAGTTCAATCTCTATCTAGTGTGATGGCGGAAACAAGAAAGAGATACGTGAATGGAATGAGGGAGAAATACGGTTTTGGTAGATAGATATATATAAAAACGAATCGAGTAGAATATTAATGATTTGTAATATTGGTGATAATCGAGTCGATCTTACATTTTACCTGTCAACCTCGATTATGTAAAGCACTCTTTATTATTGTACCACATCGGTATGCATATTTATATATCTGGCAATATATATAGCTGCTATCTGTATATAAGTTTGCTTTAAAACACAGTAAGATCACAAAAAATTACATTTTTCTCAAATGCATTTCAACATAAACAACGCATAGTGCATGGACATTCAGTAGAGGCATAAAATAATTTTTATTCGAGTTCGTTATCTTATTCAAATTCGCTTTCAAATAAACAGTAATACTTTTGAAAATAGCCCATAATTTACTTAAAAAAACAAAGCAATCGTTCTTGGTTTTAAGTTATTGGTAAACTATTTTAAGTATGGTTAGTATGATAACTGTACTTTGAAGTTTGAAGTAAAATGTATTTTATAATATACCTAGATCGTCATCCATGTTGACTGTTCGCAGTATTACACCTCGTTTGTCTTTTAGGCGTAATATACTGGATACATGACCTACACAAGCGAATCCTTCATGCTGATATTCAGACTGGGTCATTTTTCTACTGTCTGGCTTCTATACTCTGTGTCAGCTTTCACACAACACAATGGATAATATTCTTGCAACTTATACAAACAATTTCAACAATCTATGAGAAATTCATTTCTTTTTACAATGAACTTTGATCATCGAAAATCGAAGCTGGCGATTTTTTCTGCGGCAAATATAAATCAACGAGGATTCAGCATATATTTGATAATCGAAGATTACACTAAATGACTGCTCATCTGTGGGGCAATACAGACAAGTCTTTCAGATTCAGATTGAAACTGGTTCAAGCTTTTACGAGCTGCGCACCACATATACCCCTCGAAAATGGTAACCTTAAATTTGTGTATTAATTTATCCACAAGCGAAAAGTGCGCCATACTTATATAAAAAATCTTTGCATTATCACTAAAGTGGGAGTAAATATACTAAACTTACTATCCTGCTCGATTCATTAGCAAAATCTAATTGTCGCGCTGGCAATGCTTTTCAGTATTACAACATACTTATATACACACATTCATATATATATATATATATATATATATATATATATATATATATATATATATATATATATATATGTATATATATACATATATGATAAAATACGCCTGAAATACGTTTGAAAGCCAAATTACAACGCACTATTATGAAAATAAACAAATTTTTACTTGTTTAAAATTAATATTTCAGCGCTATACGCCATCTTCAGAATTTTATACATTTGTTTCCTTTGTTTACTCGCCATGATGATAAACAAGTAAATATGTGTTTGCTTTCATAATATATCGCTGTAATTTGGTTTTAAAGCGTATTTCATACGTGTTTTATTTAAAATTCAATCAATGCTTCTAACGGACAACACAATCCAGACGTTTACCAAACGCAGGCTTCCGGAATTTCAAAATAACGCCGCAGACAACAACACACGGACTCTTTACTAATTTTTTTTGTGTTATTAAATTTACTATTATGTCGAGAAAAAATAATAAAAAAATGTAGGACTCGAACGTGATATGCTATATAACTACTTCCACAATCAAAGTACGTCGTAGCTCACATATATCATAAAAAAGACGTGAGTTAGAGACTTGGACTTTCGATTTGCCGCTTTCAGGGTTAGTGTGAGCTGCTACGTTGTTTGGTTGAGGGAATGATTACACACACACACACACACACACACACACACACACACACACACACATATATATATATATATATATATATATATATACGCGGATTAAGGACTATCCATTTATCAAGTGTTTCCTTTTCAGATTACATATGTTTTAATTCTTTTTCAAAGTGCTTTTTAACATGTTTTATTAACTGTTTGCTCATATTATAAGCTATATACCCTATTTGGTTGTATCGAGCTTTTACAACAGTCTGGGATAACTTTATAAATATTAATTCTTTAATATTTATATTATACTTTAATATTACCATCTTGGATCATTTTGGTAAATTTAATTGTAATTTTTATTTTATTTTATATGTGTATATATATATATATATATATATATATATATATATATATATATATATATATATATATACACATATAAAATAAAATAAAAATTACAATTAAATTTACCAAAATGATCCAAGATGGTAATATTAAAGTATAATATAAATATTAATTGTAATTTTTATTTTATTTTATATGTGTGTATATATATATATATATATATATATATATATATATATATATATATATATGAAATGTAGTTAGCAAGGAATAAGTTCTTACAAAGAAAACTTAGAAAGCTAGAGAACGCTTAAAACTGTTAAGAAGAGAAATTAAATGTACAAAATAAAAGACGAGGAATAAATGTTGCATATAGCTTTATTATGTCATCTTATAAACAAAGGTAAAATTAAGAAAGAAAAACATCTTTAGGTCATGGCATTTCGAAATTAAAATCTTATATCCATATATATATATATATATATATATATATATATATATATATATATATATATATATATATATATAATGTAATAAAAATACAAGAAAAAACAGTGCTCGTTGTAATTAGATGTATAATAAGCTCAATAAGCATATATAGAGTTATTTTAATATATATATATATATATATATATATATATATATATGTATATATATATATATATATATATATATATATATACTAGCAAAAGTACACGTCGTTGACTGGATTCAAAAACAGCCTACAGAAAATGGACTCTGATTTATGAAAGTATGAAAGGTTATGTAAAGGAAGGCTGTAAAGAGAAGGCTTCGAATTGGGGGTATCACAACCAAAGCAAAATATGATGAAAGTAAAAATAAAATAGATAAATCCCATAATTTCTCATACCATACCTGTTCACACTGAAACACTTATCACAATATTCTGTGGATCTATATTAAAAAACCTTGTTAAACTTTGTGACATATTTCCATTCTATGGAGGTCAGGTGTGAATAAACACCCATAATTTTATCATACCATATTTCTTCAAACTGAAACATAATTATCAAAGTATACTTACGCAGATCAATATGAAAAGTCTTTATTAAAGTCTGTGCCTATTTCGATTCTATGGAGGCCAGGCGCGAACGCACACCCCACAATTTTATTATACCATCCCTATTTAAGTTAAAACAAACTCATCAAAGTATTATTATGTACATCTATATCAAAAACACTTGTAAACGTATTTTTTTAATTTAATTTTTTTTATTTCCATACTTTGTGGACCAGGCGCGAACGCAGACCCCGCAATTTTAATGAATCATCATTAATCCAGATAAAACATACCCATTCGTGTGTCTCGATACATCTTCTATCATTATATGTAATCAGTTTTTTATAATAGTCAACCATATCGAGCCTATTCTTGACCAGACGCACACACACAGACATTCAGCATTATATTATAGATATACATATATATATATATATATATATAGACATACATATACACATATAAGTAAAAATATCTATCTTTATATATATATATATATATATATATATATATATGTGTGTGTGTGTGTGTGTGTGTGTGTGTGTGTATGGGTGTATGTGTGTGTATAATCTGAGATTACAGTTTTCCAAATGTTAAGTAACCAATAAAGCATTACGAGCTTAAAACAAGAGTGATCAATATCGAGGTAGAGCAGACTATACTCTTTATTTTTTTTCTCCATAAGAATTAATATGTTCCTCCACACTCACGAGTGTGTTTCGGCTAGCTAGCTATTAGTAACTAGAGACTTCTTCAGGCGATACAACTTATACGAAAATAAAACTTTTGCAAATTTTTATTTTCATATAAGCTGTATCACCTGAAGAGGTCTTTAGTTACTATTAGCTTATTATCCGAAACACTCTTATTACTCTGTAGCAACATGTTATTGCTTATATAAAATCAAATAAAGTGTATATATATATATATATATATATATATATATATATATATATATATTTATAAACGTATTAACTACGCACTCGCACGCGTTAATTTACACGCATTAGAAATATTTCCAGCATTCCACATGGAAATGGTGATTTTTTTCTAAGTTAACTAAAATCATGCAAATTATTTCAATGTAACTTTTTTTATATTTTTGCTTTCTTTAGTTTTCCCACATTTAACTTGCTCATATGCAGATCTGATGCTAATTTTTCAAACTCGCCTCTGGTTGTCTCCAAATAATCTGTGAATTAAGCAGTAAAACATGCAAGAAAATAATTCTTTTTAATTTGCAATTAAAGTCTTAGTTATGCAAATTGTTTTGTTCGTGTAATTACTGGTCATTTGTGGGAGAAGTTCTTTCCGTTCATTGATGTCTGTCATTCCAAAATTAATGCATGATGCTTCCCTAACGTCCATACCATTATCGGCATCTGTATACTTCTAAAATCTTGCGGATTTTATTTGCTTACTTGCTGATCATCGTGCACGATTAGTGACGCCAGCAAGGATGTGGTGATTTGTGAATAACATCACAAAAATCAGATTTTGTAAATAAAGAGCGATTAAAAATCAGTATGGAAAGAAGGTGAACAAGATAGTAATTAAACGAGGGAACGGAAAGTGAAATGAGAGCGAAAGAAGGTGACAAAAGGTAAGGTAAGCCAGGAAGAGATGAGGAAGCGGATAACACACGCGTGATTATTGTAAAGAAAGAAATATATATATTCAATAATGCATGAAGAAATGCTGATCCAATGCTGGAAACTTGTCTATAAATGCGAAAATGTATGTTTGTGTGTCTGCTAAAAACTTTTGACCAACCGAACAAAAATTAACAATCTTGGTCTCATATGAAAGCCCCACCCTCCGGACGACAATTATCGAAAAATTGGCCCAAAAGGACCATCAGAAATGCGTCAACTGATCGATTTTCTGCAGGGGAGGACCCGAAAAAGTGACATTTTAATGTTAAACATTACATATTTTAAATCGATTTATAACTGCCCAAAAAAACAGATAGTAGGGCGCCAACCCTTCTACATAAAGTATACACGGGGCCGTTTATTTTGGGTCAACTTGTATTTAAAACCCGCTGAGTCATTTCACGTGATCTTGACGTCAGCAAGCTGGAATGGCAGTCTGAATTTAAAAACATTGTTGTTATCGGTAAAAAAAAAATTCACCCTCACACAAGCTAAACTATGAACTTCTACGCTATGACAACGTTACCAAAGTTATTAGCACATTAAAAATAGTTAGATACGATAGTTAAAGGAAAAATAACAAGCCAAACACGTGAAGTAAAAAAAAATACGCTTACAAAAAATATTAACGATCGAAGTTTTTACAACAAAAAACAGCCAGACGCCATTTTCTTTTTAGTAACACTCTTTAGAGTAAGGAATACGAAGTGAGAGAGAGAGAAACACACACATACACAAACGCAAACAGAGAGAGAAAGAGAGAAAGAAAGAGAGAGAGACAGATAGAGATAGATGTCTAGACAGGAATACACGCTGAATCATAAAAAATGTGAAGTAAAAAAAAAATACGACTACGTCATCTCGTAACGCTCCTGCGATAACCTCATTTAGTGGCTATCAGTCAATCAAACCTCTTTCACTCGCTTTATAAGCCTTATTTTAACACTATAATCAATTCCTCTTACTCTTGACCTAGACAGTTAAGTGGTTGGAGTTTGTTTCACCTCCGCGTCAAGGCTCCCGGGTTCAATCCATCCTCACGACCAAAACTATTTTTTTTCTTTTACATCTTTAGACACGTGGGCAACGTTTCTTTATTTTTTTTACTTCGCTTATTCTTTAGTTTACTCCCCCCCCATACACACAGCGGTTTTTTTTCGCTGTTTTTTTTTGTTTTGTTTTTTTTTCGATTTTTTTAACATCGTTTCAGGGTTATTACTTATCCCCCCTACACACACCTACAAACACCCGGGCTGGTCTATATATAAATCTTAAAGTCACAAGCCACATTCACGTCGTAACATGACACCGGGTCGTTAAAACAACAATTATTTTTCTTTGTTACGAATTGAACCACCATCTAAACACCAATTTTTTTTTTAAATAATTGTTGTGATTTTTACACTAGACTTTCATTGGATGTTTATTTTATTTTATTTTTTTGTTTGTTTGTGTTTTTTTGTTGTTTTTTTGTGCTGTTCATGACATTGAAAACTTAACCGAATTATTCAATGCTGAACATGGTTTTTTTAATAGTTATTAAATTCCAAGTCTTTAATATATTCAAATAATAAATACATTTTATTTCGTGCATAACTAGTTTGGAGATTAATTCGTTTTCTAGCCATATATTTCGTACACGGTCTAAAAAATAACGATTCTATTTAAGAGATATATGAAACCTTTACGTTAATACCGTTTAAGGTAGGAAATATATCAGCTATAAAGATTAGCTAGATTAGCTATGTAGCTAAACAGAGGGTTGAAATAAATGGAATTATGAACGTTCTGCTCGGACGAGGGCTAACATATGCGTTACTAGCGTGTTCGATATACATTTAATTTAATCCGTAGATGATAGATACTGTCGCTTAGAAAAAAAGAATAATAAAATTAATTCTTACTAAAAAGTGATTTAATAATTTTGTATTACTCTTATTCGCTCTAAATAAATCATTTTTCTACTTAGATGTAAAACGTTATTATTCGAGATTATGCCTACAGGGGGGCTACTTAGATAGTAGGGCAGCAAAATATCTATTCGCATTTCACTTACATTTATGTATGTCAGTACAGTAAGAAAACAGGAAAGAGGAACGGAATTTTAATGTCTACTAGTTCGAGAGACAAAACTACGAGAGTAGAAATATTTCCAGTATCTAGAGACTATAAAAAAGGACGAGGATTTTCTGCCTGCCGGCTTAGTTTAAAAAATATAGGCATCAACACCGGAAAATTATTATTAGACCGTATCATTGGCGATCATAAAAAATACTAAGTTTCTCTTTAATCTATTGGTGTTGAAGCAAATATTTTCTGTGCTGTATTGCATGTAAAGTGTTACATATGTTATTTTTCATATAAAATCGAAAATAGCTATAGACGTTGACTGGAAAGCGCCGTGTAACCCGGTCGATTATTATTATTATTAGAAAAATACAACAATTAGATATTGGAAAACTTGTATTTACAGCTTGGGATGTTATGTAAGGGTTTTAAGAAGAAATTAAATGAAGAAAGTCAACGCATGAACTTTTAAAGTACATTTGGAATTCGGTTAGATGTAGACAATGTTTTAGCTTACGTGAACCACCCGTTATTTAGTCTACATTGCTGGCTTAATAGTTTGTTAACAGAGATCAAACACACGAGTTAGCAAGAAACATGTAAGAGAACAGACGTGTAAACGGCCTGGTGGAAAGTAGAAAGAGCAAGAACCAGAAATGTAGAAAAAGACTTCGCGTGCCAAACCCAGACAAGGGAATCCATAAGACAAATAAAGACTGTGTAAAATATAGCTCGTTGTTATGGCCTCCATTTCAAGGTTTGTATAAATAAGGGTGTATATGGATCCTTTGGTTCGAGACAAACAGACATACTGTTATCGTTTTATTGTAAGAAAAGCTGTCTGTAAAAGTTTGTGTCGCGTTTGTTAACTGCGTGTAATTGATAAGAAGCGACCACACAACAACGAACATTTTAGATACATGCAGGATACAATGAACATTTTTCATATACGACAATATAAGAACATGTTATATCACTAGACTGGACAAAAACTCACGCACATATATATACACGCCCCACTTATATATATATATATATATATATATATATATATATATATATATATATATATATATATATATATATATATATATAGGTGTCTACGCATGCAGGCGCACATGTGTGCATATATTTGCACGCCAGGGCGGGGATGTATATGTACATGTGATGTGACTGTTTCTTTTAAGTATATATGTGCATACGTGCGCAGGTGTGTACCCGTGCCCGCGACCACTAACTAACCCCCTCCAAACAATTAACAACAAAATAAAAAATAAAAATAAATAAATCGAATCATAGCCCCCCCCCGCCTCCAAACATAAGCGAACACCCAACAGGTCAAGACATACTTACCAAGAAATCATCTCACTAAGGAGACGCATAAAAACTTTACATTAAGCCTCGAATTTTTGTGACCCCCTCCTCCCACTCCCACATATTCCCCTTCCCCTCCATGTATCCCTATGCCCTCAGCCACACTAGAAATAAACCTCCCAGACCCTCCCGACAAGTTCCTTAAACCCCAAAACTAAAACATTATCGACATACCAAGCGCCCCCCCACTTTCCCCCCTTGTTCCCTTCCTCTATTTCCTCCGCCCTCCTCGCACCCCCCTGAGCTCATTCACTCTTTCACTCTCTCATCCAAAAATAGCGAACATTTTTGTAAAAGTCTGGGGATGCTACAGACGGCCAAAAAAACGGTCAAATAGCTGAAACAATAATGTAACTTAACAGAAAGATACGGTAATAAAAAATAAAACGTATGTACATATATATATATATATATATCCATATATATATATATATATATATATATATATATATATATATATATATATATATATATATATATATATATATATATCCCAACTACATAACAATAAAAGATGTATGGAAAAATCTATCTATTTTAAGGTTTGTTTTTGGTTTTTATTTTTTTTACAAATAAAGAAATCTACGCGATTTTGAAGACACGTTTTCTTTTTACAGTATGAAATACAAGTAATTTGACACCTGGTCAATTAATGCGTACTTCTGATATTGTCGATCATGAAAGTACAACTACTACTAACAATAAGAATAATAAAAAATCATAAGAAGAAAAGTTCATTATTCACTTCAAAAAATATTAGTTATAACCATTTCAAATTTGTCTTGCATAATGAACTACTAATGATAAGCATGCAACACTTTGAACGACGTTACGTGTCGTGTATATCTGATGTGTCTATTATTTTATTATTTTGTTGATACGTCGCAGGTCCCCATCTCTGTCTGCGATAAATGTGGTGCGTCATTTATTAGTTACTAACGAGCGGTACACGGCGTTACCCGGGTGTTTGGAGGTGTGTGCGTGTGGGGGGTGGGGGTAAAAAAAAGTAAGTATGAGGATCGAACCTGCACCGTTGAGGCAAAGTTGTAAATTAAAGTGTGAAAAAAAAAGTGAGACGTTAACGATTGCCCCACCGCGAGATGCTAACGGAAACACGTTTGAATTTATTTAATTACTTGGATTTAGCAGGTGCCCGTTTTAATGAGTTAATGAGGTCAAGTTTGACTGCGGGATAGTATTCATTTACTGCTAAACGTTTCCACCCCCCCCCCCAAGATGTTATAGGAAAAAGACTGACCCACATGCGGCGAGCGACAAATATTGAATATTTATCTTCCCGAAATCGAGCAAATTAAATAGACAGGCGAGCTTCGTTGTTAACTGTGAGATATTACGATTTATATGTGATATAAAAATTTTTAAAAGTTGTGAACCGAGCGACCGCTTCTCTAAAAAAAGCCTTTCGTTGTCATACAGTAAAAGCGAACACACATACATGCATACATACATACATACATTTTCGCTTATATATATATATATATATATATATATATATATATATATATATATATATAGAGAGAGAGAGAGAGAGAGAGAGAGAGATATTAGCAGGAGGAACATAGAACGATTACGGTAATCCGAGAGATAAAGATAAATAAAGAGAGACAGAGCGAGACAGATATTTGAATGATTTCACGCGACAGCTACTCTCCGCCATTTATGCTAACGTAAAATAATCTTTTGCTTTCCCAGTTTGAAGTTTTAAGATAAATACAGTTTTTTAACGTTTACTTAAACAGGTTTACGTATACTTATTCGTATTGTTTCGATTCATCGGACTACTGATCTCATCTTAAGTGTGATTTTTCTCAACGTTTTGGACGATGTAACTTCCGACCTCCTTCAAGTGTACTTTGTCGAACTCGGAAATGTTTCTGTCAAACTCGGGAAATTGGACGGAATTTCGAGCTGAGCCCTTTATTTATTTTACGGAGCTAGAAGGCTCTTGATCCATCAGCCATGACTGGATAGATGTCCTAAGGTCAACAAGGTACACCTGAATAAGGGCGGAGTTTACATCGACCGAAGCGTCGTAAAAATCACACGCAAGATCAGAACAGTAGTCCGATGAATCCAAATAATGCGAATAACCCATCCTCATCTAAAAAATTCAGAAACGTCATATATATATATATATATATATATATATATATATATATATATATATATATATATATATGTGTGTGTGTGTGTGTGTGTGTGTGTGTGTGTGTATTTTTGGGGTGGAGAGGGTTCCTGTAAGCCGTGATGAAGGCAACCTTTCTAGGAGAACCAAATCTCTTATTTAAAAACCATAAAACGGGAGACCAGTACCCGCATTAAGCTGTTCTGCAGTTTAACTTGTTGCTGGTTATCTTGCTCTTGCTTGTTGCTGGATATCAACATTTTGAACCGAGAGAGAGAGATTAGCTGTCGTACAAAGTTAAGACCCTGTAAAATTATCTGTGTATAGATACTCCCTCAGGGATTTGTCTATAAAAATGGTCCGGTGGCGAGAGAAGTAATTTTTGGACTCATGGACTTTAAGTGTCTGAGGGAGTGGCACTCGTTTGACAAGACGTTGCAATCATCATATATATATTTATATATATATATATATATATATATATATATATATATGTAGAAATATATTTTCTTATTATATATCAATCCTTATATAAGAAGCTCAATGTGATTGCAGAACAATATATAGAATAAATAACAAAATATTATATTCCAAAATTCATGATGTTGACCATATTATTATCAGTTGATCTATACAATTCTTGACAGTCTATGTTTCGTTAATTAATTTATGAATCTTCTACTAAAACGTTCTATTTAATAATTAGTAAATTTATTAATTCTAAGTTATATATACATACTTATGAATATAATATCACCAAATTATAAAATATTATATATGTTTGTATATACGAAACCAAACTAAGCTACAAAAGAAAGAAAAACAACTATTCGTACTTACAATTTTAATTAATTTATGGATCTTCTACCAAAATGTTCTATTAAATAATTAGTAAATTTATTAATCCTAGAACCAACGAAACACACACACACACACACACACACACACATATATATATATATGTGTGTGTGTGTGTGTGTGTGTGTGTGTGTTATTTTTTATCACCGTTTTATTTGTTTGATTACATATGTTTCGGATGTTGGACTATGTTTACGATCCAACGGCCTCGTCAAACCTTAGAGAAATGGTTGAGCACTCTGTTCAGGTTTTTACTAATTACCAGTTTTACTATATATATATATATATATATATATATATATATATATATATATATATATACGTGTTTCTTTGTTTCCATAGTAAATCGATACTTTATGCTTATTGAATGTCGAAAACAAAATATTTATTCAGCATCATTTATAGTGTTCGATAATTGTAACACAACATACTAGGTTAATCATGTCTGAGGTTGGATTGTGTGTCTGTTTTTTCCAAATCAGTATTTGCGTGTAGGATAATATATTCGAATTCAATGAAGGTCGATAGTTTTGACAATGTAAATTATTCCAATAAACATTATTGTGTTTATCAGGAGTTGCTTATTGTAAATAATGATGTCAATGTTCACTTATTTTCATTTTTATAAAGCGTATTGATTTTTCACACAATCGATGTTTCATGAGAGAGAGAGAGAGAAATAGAGAGACAAATATAAAAATAGGTAAAGCTTTAAAGAGAGAAAAGTAGCGGTATGTATATAAATATATATATATATATATACTTCTCTAGATTTGGGTCTTTTTGGGTATTGATATTCATATTAAACCCCGTTTTCTATTTATTTAAAAAGAAACTACAGCTTTGTTATATATAGATCGTGGAATTGCATTCATCTGCAAAAGATCCAACTATTTTGCATACGCTTTTAAACATTAATTTTAATTAATTCCCTATTAGTTTTTTCGGTTTTCTAATGGAATGATCATCTTTGCTTTACTATTGCGCGTAATAATATTGATGCAGATATTCTACATGGTTTATACTTGCGTAATATTTGCGTAAAAATTGTTCTAGTAAACACAAATATCTTTCTATATATATTTATGTATGCATATATTTGTTTAAAAAGTGTTACCTTCTAAACTTCACTGTCAGTTTTTGGTCTACAGATATGAAACTTAATATATACGGTATTCGAACCTACACGAAACTTTATATTTATGTTTTAGCTAGGGGAAATCTGTGAAAAAGTGTGTAAATTAAAAGCAATGAAATTATGTCAAGTGAAGGTCGAATGACGACATTACCGGTATGCATGCGTAACGCTATTAGTTCATGTGTTAATTTTTAGCGCTGCAGCAAACATGTCTTCATAGCTCAGGCGTTAACGTGTAAGGGAAATGAAAATTGTAAGTTAAATGGTTTGGTTTCGATTCTCGGTGATGGCGCACGAGTATTTTTTTTTTTACTTTTTATATCATAACGATATATTGGGTTCAATATATTAATAAATACGAAATCAGCATTAATCAAAATATAATATTTAAGCATATTTTACAACCGGGCAATACCGGGCGACCTGCTAATATATATATATATATATATATATATATATATATATAACAGCATTCTTTATTTTTATTTTTCCATTTTTTTTTTTTTATTCCAAGCTTCTTTAAACTATATATTGGGTTTTCGGATATGTATGGCTAGGTTTCCTTTCTCTTATCTATTTGCCTTTCTGGTACCTAAGGTACTTAAGCTTTTATGCATTTTTATTCTCATAACATTTATATGATAGTTAACATGTCGAAGAACGGATCTTGTAATCTGAAATTTACTTATTAATAGTATATGTTTTTATATTTTTATATTTTATTTATGTATATTTTTTCATATGTTAATAGAAATAGTAATCGTATTATTTTACATTTTTTATTGGGGAAGTGGTATTATTTAACGGTAGTATTTAACAGCTGTCTTGGTTTTAAATCTCCGAAACAGCTACATGGTAAGAAGCTGATGATCCCCGTTTTCTATTTACAACATTTTAGTTAAGGTTTTCTCTTTTCATTCTTATGTAGTTAAATTCTGTTTTAAAATTGAAGACTTTTGCGAAATCGGCTGATGCAATTGCTAAGTCTATTTCTATTTTACAATTTTAGTTAAGGCTTTTTTTCATCCATATATAAATGAATTCTCTTTGGTCATTATAAACTTTTTAGAAATTGGATTATAAAAAGGCTTAGTCTGCGATAGGTTAAAATTAATATTTTTCATTTCTTCCGGTAATCGAAACTTCATTATTTATTTTTAGTTTTGCATTTTTTTTATTAAACGCCTCTTTAGAATATATATATATATATATATATATATATATGTGTGTGTGTGTGTGTGTGTGTGTGTGTGTGTGCGCATGTATTTTGATTGACTTACATATTTTACGACACAGCATCTCTTTTAGAATTGTGTACTGTACGTACCTGACTTTAGTTAAGTGGATAACTACATAGATTAACGTCTTGGGGGTGCTGATGTCGAATTCAGTTTTTTCTAAGGACGACTTTCATTTGTGGATGTTGGCGACCTGCACGTTGTCTTCCCTTCTCCGGTGTGAGAATCCTAAGAGAGCTATCCTTGTCACATACTGCGTCAGAAGCAGAGAGGTGTCATTGAGTCCCTGGCAAAACTACTATGAGAATGGTAGTGACTATGTAAGAAAATTAATTCTGAAGAACAAACGTTCGCTCGTTTTATGGTACCGCTCCTGTTTTTGTAGCTCTTTATCTTCTTTTAATTAAGGAAATGGAAGTTTTTATTTGTTGAACCAGCCTAAAAAGTGATAAAAATAATACAAAGTATGATTTTCATATATATATATATATATATATATATATATATATATATATATATATATATTCAACTAAACGTTTTCGAAATAGCGTATGACCGTAGATTGTGAAACTACTAAGTAAGAACGTGTTTAGCTCAGGGTGCCTTCTATTATGTTTCAATTGTGACCGCCACCAAATGCAATCAAACATTTAAGTTGTAATTTGGCAAGCGTCATTCAGTTTGCATGGATTCGGCTATTTTTGTGAAAGCCCCACTGCAGATTGCAACATGGTCGTCTTCAAAGATAATGTCAACAAGTACTTGCTATAGTAGACATACTATTATTGGTTGTCTCTCAGCTTAGGAGTAACAATCATTTAAACATTAATCGATCTCCTCTAGTGTTTCTTGGACTTGATATCAATCGATAGTTAAACATATGATATAAGGGAAGACTAGCTTGTCCTCCCATAACGTTACCCTCTAATTTCGCCAAAGCTGGAAAGATTTCAAAAGAGGCTTAGCTGTCGTACGACGCAAATAAAGATTATTAAGTCGCTGGACGTTGTTTTGTCTTTTCTATAAGCCAGGCTACGATCTCAAAAGGTCTCCATCGCAATCATTTCAGATAACGCAAAGGTTGAAACAATAAACAAATATAAAATAAAAAAGCAAAGCGAATCGGAAAAGCTAACCTTATTTCGCTGTAATCCTATTAAAGACAAAGTCACAAAGGGGCAAACCGAAGAACTGTTTATGGTATAATCTTTCGACGTTTTATTCAAAACGGCTTTCAGATTGGATTGGGAAGAATATTATCGCTCTGTGCATGGCGTCCGACGAAATATTCTATGGCATGAGACAAACCTACAGGCAGGCAGACAGAAAGAGAAATATATTGTGAGCGAATGCGAACGCTGTAATCGGTCTAGAGACGGGGATGTTCCGAAATACATTGCATGATTTGATAAGAAAGAAATGACGGGGTTAAGAATGCTCTGCGGATTTCCGTCCGATGTCATTATAAATAGGGCTGCCAGATTTCAACCCCTTCTTTTATTACGTGCTTGTATTCTTGTTTATTTAAACATACGTATTTTAATGTGCATGGTTTTCATATGTTGCATAAGAGTACGTGCGTGTATGTGCGGGGGCAGCAGTTAGGTGTAGGTTGGGGCGTACCTGTTCGGGGGTGTATTGTTATTTAATTGTATTTTCCTAAAAATTCTAAAATCAAATGAATGACAGGTTCAGACCTCATTAAGTCTTAAGCTCGATGGAAAGACAGATTAACTGGCAGAAACATTTCAGGGTATACAGTTAAAAAGGATGAATATAGAGAGGTAAGGAAAGGGAGAATAGAATGATCGATAAATACCTACATTAAACAGATGAATAGAATACGCTTAGCACGTAGAGGGATTAGAAATAAATATATCCAGGTAATGTTATACAAATTAAATGCAACACACACACACACACACCCACACAGAGACACACACATATATATATATATATATATATATATATATATATACTCGTGAGCAAAAAAAAATGGGCCAAACAAATTTTATACATTTTATTGCATTAAAAACTATATTGAACAAACAATATTTGAACAAGGAAACTTAAACGAGACTAATAACACAGAACAAGACATTTACTTTAAGAAATCCTTAAGACGGAATCGCATTCCCTTTTGATTTCTTTAAAAGATCAATATTTTAGACATGCTCTCAACCAAAATGGAACACTGTGAAGAGGAGATGCTATTCCATTCGCTTTGCACAGCTTCCTACAGTTTGTCATTGTTAGAAAAAGTTCTTCCATCCAATATACGAGATATTATGGACAAAATACTTTTGATTGGGTTCAAATCGGGGCTTTGATCCGGCAAAAATATCACATTAATTGAATTATCAGAAAACTATTTGTTGTGACTTAGCAGTGTGAGCAGGGGCATTATCATGTTCGAAAATAATGTTCTGAGATATTCCAAGCTTCTGGATAATTGGTAACAGTCATGTTTCTAATAATCGAATGTATTCCTTTGCATTGATTGACTTCTCACATCTAATAAGTTCTCCAACTCCTGCTGCACTAAAAGTTCCCCATACCATTAGCTCTCCATTCCTGTGTTTAACCATCGTTTTTATGCAATTTGGTGAAAAAAAATGTCTCTAGTTCACCGATTGCACTATTCAGGAGCATTGGAAGCATCAATAACAAGACAAAATCATGATTCTTGATTCATCTGACCAGAAACCATTCCTGAACCAACCTGTATCTTTCTTGTCATAACACGAGGAAACCTTTTCTATCATTGATTTTCTTCTTAGATAAAGTTGGCTATTTTGCACACTTTTTAGAAGAAAATCTTTCATTCTTCTAGATATTTTATATCTAGAAAGAGAATTTCCAGGCACTGTTTGGAATTCTTTGCTATGGTTAACGTAAGTTTTCGTTCAATCCTTCAATACACTTAATTTAAGCCTCTGGTCGTCCTTCAAAGTGAATGCTCTAGGGCGATAAGATCCAGATTTCCTTTTTACCAAGCATTCAGCTTCGAACCATTGACCAATTCACTTCACTACAGAAAAATATTTTTTCGCTATTACTGTTCTTAAAATATCAAAAGTCTTCATGTATGTCATTTTGAACTCCCTTAATCCTGCTATTCGGTTTTTATATCCTCACCGAGATGCGGTCTTACCATTTTTAAGATTATTTTTTCCACTTAAACTATATGCTATAATAATAATAATAATAAGGATCTGCAAAATAGAAATGTTCAGTTAAAATGAACAAAAATTCATGGAAAAATATTGAAAAATCGATTTCTTCCTTCTTTCACTCTAGGGCCATCTTTTTTGCTTGTGAGTGCATATATATATATATATATATATATATATATATATATATGTATATATATATGCATGTATATATATGTATATATATATGCATGTATATATATATGCATGTATATATGTATATGTATATATATTTAATACTTGTTTAGTTTATAAATATATATTTAATTCTCCATAAACATATATTTTTTACACGGTGGTAACCACTTATCAAGGCCCGGAAACTACACAGGGATAAGGGTTATTGCAAGTACAGTACGTTAGTGTGGAGATTTGATGAAGTGTTTACTTAAGGGGGCGGTTCATTAGGAATTTGTTTACGTTGGGCTTGAAGACATCCAAGTTGTAGTCAGGTGTGAAGCAGGCAGACGGAACAGAGTTCCACAGGCGTGCAGTTCTAAGAAAGAAGCTTTGTTCATGGAATCCACGTTTTGATTTAGGTACAGATAAAGAGTGGGGGAAATTTTACACAGTGGATTCAGCTAGACGGGTGTTTTTCGTTAAAGATTGGCGAAGGGCGACCAGAGATTGGAGTTCAGACGAGCATCTGCCATGGAAATAACGATAACACAATATGTTTTGTGTTTCAAAAATCGTCAGTATGTAAACACGTTGGTACAATTCCGCTGATCGAATCTCTTGAATACCCTCCTCCATGTATTTTAAACCCCGGTTTCTTACCCTTAAATCCTTGGTAAGATCAAATTTTTAATAAAAGAAAAATATACATTGTACTCTGTATGTTCCAAAAGTGATACCTCTTATTTTTATTTCGCCGGGTCAATCAGAGGGGATTGTAAAATGCATTTATATGATGACTGAACATATGCAATCATGACCTCTCAGTTTCATGTCTCTGTTACAGGTATTGTTAATGTGATACTTTAACAAATAACACCCTATAACTGGCGTGCGTCAGATGCAGAGAGACATTATTGAATTTCTCCATACAGAAAGAACTGAACCGATTAACATTCATCGGCGCTTTTTGACTGTTTACGAAGCCTATGCAGTTCATGATAGGAAGACGTCCAGAGCAAGTATTGCCATGCGAAGGGTTGTTCCAAAAGTGAAGCCGCTTCCTATTCTTAACTCCAAAAGTAAAAGAGCTACGAAGACGGGAGTGGGATCAGTAACATGAACGACTATTTGTGCTCCAACTTAATTTTCCACATATTCATCACCATTATGAATTCAAATTCTTAGCAATGCAGGTCTATGACAGGGGTTGCTTTTTTAGCGTCTAACTCCGTCAATATCTGCAACAGAGACGTGAAACTTTCAGCTCATCTAAGCATAATGCCAGTCATCATAACAATTATGTTTGCATTCGGGCGGGAAAAAAATTCTCTATCTATATAAAAGCCAAGTACGTCCAAGGATGGAATACTGTTGCCATATCTGGGCAGGAGCTGCTAAAAACAGCCTATCCTGCCTTGACAGAGTACAAATTAGGCTTCGTGGCTTAGTGGGGGATGCCCTTTTCTCTACCCTGCAACCTCTCTCCCACAGAAGAGACGTTGCGAGCCTGTCCTTGTTTTATCGTTATTTCCATGGCAGATGCTCGTCTGAACTCCAATCTCTGGTCCCCCCTCGCCAATCTTTCACGAAAAACACCCGTCTAGCTGAATCCACGGTGAAAAATTTCCCCCACTCTATATCTGTGCCTAAATCAAAACGCGGATTCCATGAACAAAGCTTCTTTCTTAGAACTGCACGCCTGTGGAACTCTGTTCCGTCTGCCTGCTTCCCTCCGGACTATAACTTGGATGTCTTCAAGTCCAATGTTAACAAATTTCTAATGAACCGCCCCCTTAAGTAAACACTTCAGCAAATCTCCTCACTAACTTAATGTACTTGCAATAACCCTTATCCCTGAGTGGCTTCCGGGCCTTGATAAGTGGTGATCACTGTGTAAAAAAAAAAAAAAAAAAAAGTCAGGAGACATTACATCTGGAAAGCATCTCGTATTTGGACACACACTTAACTTTATGTATAGACAGAGAAATATACTCTTCATTATTAGAAGCAAAGAAATATGTATTTATATAGAGATATATTGGAACAAAGATACATCTCTATCGTTTTATTTTAATAAACCAACTCTAACATCTATTAACTGGCAAAGAGTCCATGATCATTTGTAATTGTCAATACAATTAATTAATTGGTTGAATTTGTTTTCGAATTTGAAATGTGGTATTGATACTAATAAATGATCAGCACAAACGTGCATAGTCAGAAAAATGTTGGGACACTATGCCCTTTATAAATTATTCTTTTTCCAGTTGAAATCGCTGCAAACAAGGCATGAAGTTATGGATATAAGGAGTTAAGGAAAATATTACTTCAAGATCAAAAACATGCCAATGATAAGTGTTAGATGAAATTGATTCTGGCCAGAAATCAGTAATTTCCCGCTCTTTGTCAGAAACACCGCGCAGGGAATCTGTTCCCTAAAGGACAAAATAAGGGAAGCGAAGTACACTCAATGTCTAATTTCTACTGTTCTAAAATTTTAAATTAGAAGAATGTCCCTTCCATGGTATGAAAAATTAATCTTCGGACAGAATAATTTTGCTCCCATTTTACGGGGAAATTAGAATCGTACTATAGTCATACTTTGTTTATGACTAGGTACCTAATTCAAGTTTTGATCTAAATACACTGTATCATTTTTATTATGAAGACAAAATCTAAATAGCCAGGCTTAAATGTCAATAAGTTTAAAAATGAATTAAAATTCAGTGAATATTGGTCAGTTGGTGTCTAATAAATATACATAACTTTTAATGAAAACGTAATTTATTTTTAATTAGATAAAGAGATTGTTTCTATATTATAAGCATGAATACATAATTGTGAAGCATTTACAATAAACTGCCATTCGAGGAATGTTTATTAATTGATGCCTAATGATTATTAATTGTTTACAAAATTATCGCTAGTATCCGATTTTTCATAGAGTTTTCATCCCCTCGTTGTGTCCTTTTTATTAAATTATTTTAACTAAATTCAGCCATCAAAATTCACTTTTACACCTTGAAATTGTGTTTAATAAAATTTAATTACATTAATAAACGACTGCTGATTAGTCTACGAGTGAATCTAATGCACACATATATAATGTTTAACTGCATAATAATTGTTATATCCAAGCAAACTCTTAGATTAGTCACCTATTTAAAACGCATATTCATTTTCAGTAGATATTATCAACATGAATGGGTTGATATTACAACGTATATAGTCGTGTTTCAGTATAACTGATAAATGCGTATATTCTTTAATTCTACGTAAAATCAATTCAATTATTTACTTCATAAAATATTAAAATATTTACTTTTATAGATGTAAAAGTCGATTTCAGTATAAACTTTAAACAATATTATCATATTTAGATGAACTACAATTGTGTGAATAATTATCTGTTGTTCCCTTGGCGGATGGCAAATATGTGTCTTAAAAACAAAATGGCCGATAGTACACAACAAACGCAGCTGTCAATCATAAGCTGAGAAAGCTTAATGATCACGCAAAAACATGCAAATATGAATATAAAACTATCAACGTTTAAATGTTTAGAATGAGAATAATCGTTTATGTAAAGCTATGCGTTTTTATTTAATCACATTGTAAATAAATATTTTTTGGAATAAGTATGTGTGAGCAATAATATATTAAAATTAATTTTATTAAGACGAAATGTATATAAAAGGACAAAAATAGACGCTAAAATAAGTAAACTATATATTTGAATACTATAATGAGTCCCTATTACAATTCCATCCAAGATAATCATGTTCAATTCATTTATTTCATTGTAATAATTATACACGTATCATTGTTTTAAATGATCATATAGCCACGCAATTATTTAGACGTTGTAGGGTTTATGACAGCGAGTTTAACTCCGAATGCAAAGAGCGTAAGTTCAAATCTCGCTACAAATCATACTTCATAGTATCGAAATTAAAATGATTTAAAATACGAGTTTTTCTAAAACATAATCCTTTTTTACCACTCACACTTTCTCTCTCATTTTTGTATTTGTTCGCTGGATTGTACATCATATGCTGAACTTAATGCTCTTTCCTTTTGCGGGATTATTCTTGGTGTCCCAGGTATTGAATGCTGGAAAGATTACTCTGTGACTGGGTTCGAATCTTCCAACTAGATCACCTCATTAACAATTGCGTTAAATAAAACATTTGTATCTTTAGGTAAAAATAATATATATTCATAAAAATATCACACACACACACACACGCACACACACACACAAACACACACACACACACACACACACACATATATATATATATATATATATATATATATATATATAGCTACTTAATTTACTCACATAAAATTAGTATACGAAAGTATAAATTTAGGCGTAAAACTATAAATATTTACTTCAAAATGCTCAATACGTAGGTAGAGCTCGTTAGTACGTTATAAATATATATTTTATAACTTACTATATATATGTATATATATATATATATATATATATATATATATATATATATATATATATATATATATAAGAACGGGTAGTTCATAAAATATTTTTAAAAACGCTTTGAAAAGGTGTTAAAATCATATTTAATTTTAAAAAGGAAGCACAAAATAAGTGGATAGTCCTTAATCCGCGAAGTTTCGAATAAATTATTTTCTTCTCATCAGAGGATAGGGATTGGTAAAATGCAGGATCGGATTTTGCTTGCAAAAGTATTTAATGAAACTACAAGTAAGTCATAAATCTTACTTGGTAAAAAAAATAGTGAAGCAGAGAGAATAGGGGGAAGGTACAGACATACGTGTGTTTTGTACACGTGAAAATCTCACACGGTTTAACCAATAACTGATAAATTAAATGTCTAAGAGTTTCTACATATACATGCATTTACCACTTATTTATCTATTTATGACATGTTTAGAAAATCATCTAGTTTCTGAAAGACATATACGTTCCTATCTTTTTCTATGGCATTTGTTTCTAAGTATGAAATTAATCTGGTTTAACGTTACAGCTCAATATTAAGGTTGTATAAATTCGTAAAAATGTCAGTAGAATTTTCAGCGTCGATCGCTTTTAATTAATTGAAAAATTGAATTTTAATTTATAATGACCTAATTTTGAAAATATTAACTTAATACAGTGTTTAAATACTTCTCTTCTACATTTTGATTTCGAAAAATGAAACATACTAACGATGCGTATATTTATCAAATAACCTTCAAGCGAAAGCTGATTAAGATTTGATCACTGGATAAAAAAAAATGGAGAACACTATTTTACAATCTTAAACCCTAAAATATCTCATTGATTTACTCCGATGTTTTGTAATATTAATAAATATGTAATCTTACATACAAATGAAAAAAACAGTTTGCATAGTTTTGCGTAAGGGACTGTCATGAGGTTCTCCTCATCAAAATTCATTCGTACGGAATTATTAATCGAGAATTTAACATACTCAAATCATTTTACCCAAAAGGAAAGATCATAGCTGTACTTGATTGTCATACCTCTATATAGTATGTATTCATTTGGCTGTTCCATGTGGATCGATCGTTGGACAGTTAATATTTCTTCTCTTCATAAAAGAAATTCATGATGAAATTGTTTCAGTGATGGCTATATTTATTGACATCGCCAAAGTATATTCCCGGCACGTGGGTAACAAGAACGCATGCATATGCGATGGAAAGGTTCACTACTTATTCAACTTCCTCAACTTTGTAATGAATTGGGGACATGTTTGATAAAATTTATTGCTGCTGAGGAAACGATTTTCCCTTCAACAACTATAAGAAATCTTTTGAACCCCGATTTCTATGGCTAACAACACCCTATCTGAGAACTCATCACTCAAACTATTCTGACTGTTTAATTTGCAATACAATTTATGGTTTCAATATTTGCAACAGTCTGTTATGTATTATGTTGTTTTTTGTTGCTCATGATAATATTTTTTGCAACATTTTTACCTTTCTCTGAAAATCAGATCTTTCGTAAAACTGTTCGAGACAAAGTTTCTTTTTAGCCATTTCTTTTCGGTTACATTCTTGTATGGATCTCATTACTTCAATTTGGGTATTAAATGTTTATTTTTTTAACCCGAGCGAATAACCGTGTTGGCTTACACATATTACCGTGAAATTATTAACATCACTGAGCTGAGAGTGGTTAAATAGTTAACGCACGGACTGGTAACCTGGAGGCTCAAGTTCGAATTCACTTCCTTCAACAAAAACAAGTTTTACTTAGATAGGTTGGTAACGTACACGGGTTATCTCAACTAAGTACCGGATGCTTTTATAGACGAATTCTTACTGGAAAGATATTGGGAAGCGAATGCAAACAACCATTATCTGATTAATATAAAATGAATGAACGACGCGCAAAAACGACACCAGAGATGTGACGGTAGCTCATAAGTAAAGGACACGAACTTAGAACCCGAGTGTGCCAAGTTCGAGCCCAATTCGTTCGACACCTCTTTCTCTCTATATATTTTTGTATTTGTTCGCTGGGCTATACAGTATGTGTAGAATCAGACGCTCTTTCCTTTTGTGTGATTATTGTTGGTGGCCTAGGTGGTGAATGCCGAGTTGTAGACTAGAAAGGTTACTTTGCTACTGGATTCAAATTTTCGAACCAGTAGAAATTGGCAGGTCTCTTCATTAATAATTGCGTTAGCTTAAAACATTGATGCCTTTAGGTAATATAATCAATATGCGTTCATTAAAAATATAACACCCACATATACAGACGTACGTATGTGTGTTTATTGACATTTGAAAAGTCGGCAAAACGTTGGAAACTTTTACGTACAGGATTCCCTTCTAAAAAGAATTCTTAATAATAATAAGATATCGGGGAAACGAATGCAACAATATCATGAATAATGCTCAACAAACAACCACTAGCATCTGCATCACTTAAACAAAGAAAAGTGATATATAGTAACGGCACCCGTGGAATTTTCACTAAATTAATAGCATATTTAATCAACAAATATATTTGATCAAGCAGATATTTTTCTGAATAGTGCAAAAGTTTTCTTTTTTAACACGAAACCCAATAGCACTAATATGACTGTGTTTATATTTCTATAAGATTAATATCCATTGTATTTTAAATATAGAACTGGCACAAATTAGATAAGTCAATAAGCACTAATAAATATTCAGAAAGTAATATTCTGCTACATGGTTCAATACAATAATAAAATCACATTGTAAAGAAACTATATTTAATTTTCCCTTATAGTCCAGCATCTCTTGGCAGATAATTTTTCCCCGTCCTATTTCTGTTCAAATGATCCACGTTTAGTGTAACGTTTCACTCATTTTGTCTTCGGTATAGAACCGACCAGTTCCCTTCTCAAACCATTTAAACAATGACCATATATTATCATAATATTCGAAAAAGATACTATGTAAAAGGGAGGTTATTCTTACGCAATATTGCCAGATTAGTGTTTTTAAAGCCAAATTTCGCGAATTTGTTTTTTTTTTTTTGCATCAGTTTGGCATTCAAATATTGTATTTGTCATTTTCCAATACGTAACATGCGGTCTCGCTAAGCAAGGAGCATTAGAAATATAATATTGATGTCAATTTTAATATAAAAAGGTAAATTTTTTTCTTGAATTCCTGAAGGCTTTTATAGTTAAATGGAAACTTCTAAGAAAAACCTGTTGACAAATCAACTACTGGGATCATTTTTAGTTTATATTTACGTAGAAAACACAATACATTCGCTGCATAATCGATATTATTCTAAAAAATTAAAAAGAAAAATAATAAATCATGTGGCTTTAAATCGAGAAAATATAAAAAAACGCTACAAACAATACCAAAGAAAGAAATTCTAAAAGAACAATTTTCCTGATGTAAATAAAATCTCTTGTGTCACAGCACGACAAATGTCTTCCGTTCTTCGAAAGAAAACCTATCATTATGAGATAGAAAGAAAAATCTCATCTGTTCTATTTAAAAAAAAAAAAAAGATAAATATTACGTTGTGCGTGGTTTGTTCCATTAACCTGGACTTCTTTGCAAAAAAGAAAAAACTCAACATCGGCGTATGGGGATTGGCTAGAAACATGTGATAAGAGAAGATAAGGAATTCGTAAGGAAAATATTAAAAAATAAGGGAACTAAGAAAGAAACAGATAAAAATGCACTGTATTTTTTTACGTAATTTAATGATTAAACAAATGTCTAAATAAGATATAGAACACGAATATTGTTGAGATTGCACGGCAGTAATATTCGCTCGTCACGAACATAAGCATATATAACAACGCCTATGTGTAGAGTAATGCACATTTTTATGTGCGTATCTCTCTCTTTATATATATATATATATATATATATATATATATATATATATATATATATATATATATTGTAAGTTATAAAAATAAGTCTGACGAATTCTCACGAGAATGAGACGCGGAGTATTCTGTGTAGCTTAATTGTCATATATATTTGTATAGCTTAATAGCTAGCTCTGTCTATGTATTGAGCACTGTGAAAGTAAATACTGAAAATTGACGCATAACATTATATTTTCATATATTAATTTATGTGATAAAATTAATTAGACATATATATATATATACATACATAGAGAGAGATAGAAAGAAAGAATGAAAGAGAGAAAGAAAGGAAAATATGTACATAAATATATGTGTATATAAATGTGTCTTTATTCCAATAATATAAAAGTAAATATTCTAACCAAATCTATATTGATAGAGATATGTTTAATAAATTATTTAGCGTGTTATTTATGTTTTACATTATTTCAATAGTTTTAATGACTCTCCCTCTATCTTGCTCCCCTTTTTCTGTCTCTCTCTCTTATTATGTATACACATATACAGATATATAATTACAATTAAATAATATTTATTCCTTCATACCTACACACACTAGTGTTTCATGTTTACGCCATCCGCAGTGTAGAATAACAAGTCTTGCGGTTCATGAGACTACAACCAAACCACGAATCCACCTTTTGCTCCATTTGTTGAACCTCTACTTCAGAGCCACCAAACAATCACCACGAGAATGAAAGGTGTTAAGAACTATTAAACGCCGAATTCAGGCGAATACAATGACAATTTAGAGTGTTCGCACGAGCTGAAGTCGTGATGTGTATGTATATCTGTATGTATCTCTATTTCACTCCCCCTCGCTCTCTGTCGGTCTTTTTCTTTCTCTCTCCCCCTCCCTCTCTCTCACTCTCTATCTCTCAATATATATATATATATATATATATATATATATATATATATATATATATATATATTAGCAGGCTGCCTAGCGTAAACTAGCTTAAATATATTGTTTTATTTATGCTGATTTAGTATTTATTATTACAGAGACAATTCTTTTTGCTATCATATTAGATCTAATATAGTAATGATTTCAAAAGTTAAAATAATAAGCTGCTGAAACGGCTGGCGATATAAACGACGCGTTAGGTCAAGGAACCACTACTGAACACACAACACATTGGTGGTTTAAGACATTGCATGGCGTCGACGAGGGTCTTGAAGATGATGAGCGTACTGGTAGCCCATCGCATGTCGACAACGATCAATTAAGAGCCTTTGACAAAGCCATTCCACGCACAACTTGCTTCTGAATTAGATGTAACGTATACGACGATTTCCAACCACTTGAGACAGATTGGAAATGCAAAGATTTTGATAAACGTCTGTTACGAATTGAAAAAAAAAGTAAAAGAAACACCATTATGAAGTATTATCTCTCTTTCTTTTGCACAAGAACGAGCCGTTTCTCGACCGGGATGTGACTTGCGATGAAAACTGGGTTCTTTACAACAATTTGGCGACATTCAGCTCAGTGGTTAGACGCCTACGAAGCTCCATGACACTTCATAAAGTCAGCGTTGCCCCAAAAGAAAGACATACTGACTCTTTTCTGGTATGACCGGTCTCATTAATGACAGATTTTTGATGCAGGTGAAACCATTACGACGAAGAAGTACTGTCAACAAGTGGATGAAATGCACCAGAAACTTCCATACAACATTCAGCATTAGTCAACAGAAAAGACCCAATTCTCCTCCAGGACAATGCCCGAGGGCACGTTGAGACACCGAGCCTGTAGAAGTTGAAAAAATTGGGCTACACATTTGAACCCTGAGTTGGAACTATGGAACAAAATCAATTTAGTTTTTCGCCAGTAAAAATAGCTACCAATGGGGTTACTTTTTAAAAAATCGAAACTTGGCATAGATAAGCCATTAAATGTGCTATTCAACGGATGTGCAAATATACATTTATATATTGTACAACGATTGGATATACGTGAGGACAAAATACAGATAATACCGATTAAGGCTGGAGAAATATGTTTTTGGTTTTGCTTCGAGCTGATGGCACCCAAAGCATATATTTTTTGTTACATTTAAAATCTACGATATATATTTAGTCCAGCATAATAATCAATAGATTATAAGATTAAATATGAACTTTGCATGAAATAAAATCTAATATTTAAGAGTGTTTTACAACCGGGTACGCCAGATCGCACTACTTTATATTGCGCACAATAATATAATCAATAAGAATTGAATTTTAATATTATATATGAAATCTGGATGAATAAAAATACTACATTTAAGCGTATTTACAACCCAGCAACTCCCGGTGATATGTCATTTTCTATCCTCTCTATCTTCCTCTTTCTCTCTCTCTCTCTCTCTCTCTCTCTATATATATATATATATATATATATATATATATATATATAGAGATAGATAGATAGATAGATAGATAGATAGATGAACTAACACACAATAAAACACATTTTCAAGAAAAGCGTAACAACCAGAAATACTAAGGATAATAGAAATAAGAATAAATGTAATCGCAAAAGATCGATAGACTGTCTGCTAAGAAATCAATGTTTTACATATCTAGTGATATACGAAGCTTAAATACACATATATACAAATATATAAAATAATTCTTCATAGGCATTACATCAAGGACATTTGAAAATAGATTCTCTGGACATATACTTTAAATGGATAATGGGATATATGTGAAGGACACTTCACTGTCGTTGTATTACTAAACTCAATGAAAATGAAATTCAAAGTTGAACAGAAAATATGAAAATTCACCATGTTTTCCATGCCTCCAGAAACTGGTTCGCAGAGCAGTGTTCCAGCATGACAAATTACCCAAAACACGCATCCAATACAACCACTGTTTTACTGAAGAGGCTGCAGGTAAAAGTGACGGAATGGCTAAGCATGTCCCCAGACTTGAACCCAATAGAACATCTTTGGGGCATACTCAAGCAGAAGGTGGAGGTGCGCAAATCTCAAATACTCGCCATCTCTGCGACGTCGTAATTGAAGAGTGGAATAATATTCCAGTGACTACATGTGAAGCTCTGGTAAACTCCATGCACAGGAGAGTAAAGGCAGTTTTGAATAATGATGGTGGCCACATAAAATATTGAAAATCAGCATGTTGTATGTTAATATTGACAAATTTTTGTAAAGGGAGTAGTCACTTTTGTTACCAGGGATTTAGCTTTTAATGGCTATATGTTGAGTTATTTGGTCGGGAAATAGATTAACTCTGTTATATATGCTACAGATGGACGCTTTCTCATTATATCATGAATCATATTTTCAGGGCTATCCTATGAAGAGATATACTTAAATATTTGAAGAAATGTGAGGGGTTTACTCACTTTTGTGATACACTATATATATATATATATATATATATATATATATATATAGAGAGAGAGAGAGAGAGAGAGAGAGAGAGAGAGGGAGAGGTGTATGTGTGCATATGTATATGCATGCATTTGTGTGTATGTTTGTAACTATCACAGGAATATATTGAAAAGAAGGCTCTGTAGACTGGATTAAAAAATGATCTCTCCACTATGATAAGGAGAGAATTATAATAGCCGCTCAATATCAGGTTTTGATGGTCAATGTTTAAAAAAAAATGAGTGGCGTCAGTAATAACAAGTGCAGGTTCTGCAACACAGAACTAGACAGTGTGAGTGTGAGCCACCTGACATCCAGTTGTGAAATCCTGTTGGGGACGGCTATTATACAATGCGACACAATGGAGTATGTAAATATCTCCATTGGAAAATCTGTAAAGAACTTGAATATTCAATGTAATATCAAGTCTTGGAAGCATGTACTAAAAAGAACGGTTGGAAATAAGTCATACATTATCCACCATGACTACGAAATTCCTACAGCTACATACCTAGAAAATGGGGCTATTAAATTATTATTAGGCCTGTCATAGTGATATGGAACAAGAAAGAGAAAGTTGCAACCCTAGTTGAAGTAAGCGTCCCTAACAGAGCTGAGAGGGAGAAAATAACGAAATACCAAAGACTTATGTACGGCATGAAAAGAATCTCGAATCTGAAGAAGTTACCCATCGTATCAGTCATTATAGGAGCAAACGGGATAATGAAAAAACATTAAAAAACTATCTGACGAATATACCCGGTTAGCCAAGTGCAAGAGAAATACAAACACTAGCACTTAAAGAGGCGGTTAGAATCTTAAAAAGATCTCTCGATTGGAGTAACTAAACTAATGGGAGAATGTTTGACATCCGGTAGAATGCCCCATCCCCAGCAAAAAGAAAGTTATTAGAAAATGGATACAAAGAGTGAAACGTGATGTTCACTTGATTTAGATCATTAGTCTGTATGTATTTTTATAATATTAATAAATTATGAAAGCAAATGCGATTAAAGCATCTTCAGAAATATGAACATATACAAATGCCGTTACTCTGGAATTTCATTTAATCACATAAATTAATATATAAATATATAGTTTTATGCGTAAAGTTTCAGTATTTACCTCAACAGTGCTTAATACATAGGTAGAGCAAGGCATAAACCTGAGGAATTCTCCCATGTATATGTATACATATAAATATTTATACATATATATGAATATATATATATATATATATATATATATATCATAATTTAGGAATTTAAAATTTGTGATTTGAAAAAGTAAAATTTCAAATATAGAAACGTTATTGTATGCAAGACAAAGAATACAGTATAGTGAAATATATTTCCTTAACCCATGATTTTTCGACTGCAAAAATAAATAAATAATTACCACAAAGGAAAGTTTTTTTTAGCGGATGTAACTATTTTCTCCAAGAGGATAATTTGCTATAATATAAGAATTATCTTTACATTTCATGTAATTATTTTGTTATCTGTTTATTACCACGCACATTTCATTATGTTTAAAAACTTTTTTTATAAGCGACTAATTTCAGTCAGAAATGGTACACCTTTTTTTTTAAAGCTATGATGAGTATTGATGTGCTAAAAGGAAAAAGAATCCTCGATCGCCGAGTATTTTATTATTAAAATTTTCTTGATCTTTTCTCCTATTATATTTACTCATAGCCAGGATAACTTAAAGAATTTAATAAATAAGGTCCAATATTTAGATTATTAGTCCTCCGAGAAAAGGAGCGTAAAGCAGTAAATTCACCCTTGTCCGTTTGTCCGTCCGTCCGTTTGTTTGTCCGTTCGTTTGTTCGTCTGTATTCACTTTTCTCAATAACTACGCCTTGGAATCTTTTGACATTTACACAAACATAAAACATGATATGATTAAAAACTTCAGAAAATGGATTTTCCGGGAAAATTCTGCTTGCCCCCCCTTTCTGTGTGCTTTTCGAGTTAAAATGGCTAAAATTGATACTGTTGTGCTTATTAAAAGATTGATCCCTTAGATTTTTATAAAACTTTCTGAAAAGTTGTAACTAACTGATTTCTATATAACTTTGTTTGTCTATACTTCTCGATAACAAGTAAAAAAAAAAGTAACAGAACGGATTAGGGTTGCCTTTCGGGTTAAAATGACTACAACTGACACTTCTGTGCTTATTAAAGAAATCGATGCCTTGGATTTTCATAAAACTTTCTAAAAAGTTGTAACTAACTGATTTCTATATAACTTTGTTTGTCTATACTTCTCGATAACAAGTAAAAAAAAAAGTAACAGAACGGATTAGGGTTGCCTTTCGGGTTAAAATGACTACAATTGACACTTTTGTGCTTATTAAAGAAATCGATGCCTTGGATTTTCATAAAACTTTCTAAAAAGTTGTAACTAACTGATTTCTATATAATTTTGTTTGTCTATACTTCGTGATAACCCATGGGTGTGACCCAGGGACTCTTTTAGGGCTAATAAAAACACTCCATTTTTGAGACTATTTTACCATATTTGTCCAAAACTTTCTGCGTATGCCTATTTAGCAGTTTTGCTTGGTGCTGAACTCAAATTAAAATATATTAAAGCCCTGGAGACTTTGGGGTCTAAATCGGGGTTGGCAAATGATGGACTTGTCATTTTTTTTGCATGGTGTAGAACTCAAATTTACATATGGTAAGACCTTAAATTTCACCGTTTCTTCATTCTCACGAGGATTTGACGCCCGTGGGGACTTTTGGGGCTAAAAGGGGAGAATACTGCACTTAGTCATTTCTTTTATGCCTCGTGCACTGTGTACTCACGGTGGACCATGCATGCTTCACTTGTTTTTACTCTTTTGTCACCCCAGGAAATGCATCTTGCAATTGGATGTAAGCGACTACTATTTCGGATCATGTGTAACAGGGAAATGCGAAGCGTTCAGCAGCGAGATGTCTGTCTTCATAGTGTATAATTGTACAGTCATAGAAGCTGGAAACAGAGGATGAATTACAAAATCTAGCAATCTAAGAGAAGTCACAATTAGAGGCGTCTATAAATTCTACAGTGAAAGGGTGTGATTTTTTTTTTTTTTTTTTTTTTGCTGGTCGGGTTGTCGCAATTATGTACATTGAGGGAACACAATTCCTATTTGTCCATCAAAAACATTCCATTAAAGTACATGTAAAACAGGTATAGGGAAAGCACATTGCGGCGATGAGGCAGAGGTTGGAGCTTGGTCGATAGTGCGGGAGCTAGTAGATCTCCGATTCTTTTTTGGATTCTCTGGAAGCATGAGTGATTGGTGATAGATGCACTTGTGAAGATATGACAACAAAACTCCGGGCATGGACGAATTTCGGCCTTGTCAATATAGGACACTCT
Organism: Euprymna scolopes; assembly: GCF_053919585.1. Lineage (NCBI taxonomy): Eukaryota > Metazoa > Mollusca > Cephalopoda > Sepiida > Sepiolidae > Euprymna > Euprymna scolopes. Next base: position 262,521 of record NW_027633435.1, read on the forward strand.
ATGGCGTAAGTAAGTTTCTAGCATGATAGAGAGCACCCACCTTCTTTGTAACAGTCTTGAAATGCTATCAACAATTATACTTTGATTCATGTTGCCTGTGAATGTTAAGTTGAGGGATTTGAAGACAGGTCTATCAAATAGTATGCTGTTTGTCATGAAAAACGCTGGCCGAGAATTAGGCCTAACTAGCAAGCCGCACGGCATTACCCGGTCATAAAATATGCTTAAATATGATATTTTTCTTAATGCAAATTTCGTATTTATTATTATATTATACTGGAATTGATTTAAAAAGTTTTTCTTTTTACGGTCGGGCGTCACCGCCGAAAATCAAAACCAAAACGTTTACCTTACGATTTATTTTTTTTCTTTGCTATTTATGCCTGAGCTACGAATACATTTGTACTGCAAGTCTAAAAATTAATACATGAACCAAGAGCTATTCTATTGCTCATTCATATGCTTATGCCGCCCTTCGACCTTCACAATTGTGCACAGTTTCTCCGGCTAAAACTCAAATATGAAGTTTTGCATTGGTTCGAATACTCTATATATTAAGTTTCATATCTGTAGACCAAAACTGATGGAGGAGTTTGGTAGGATTTTTTTAAACAAATATATATACGCATACATAAATATATATAGAAATATATTTGTGCATACTATACCCTTTGTACGCAAATATTACGCAAGTATAAATATTATAGGATATCTGCATGAATAAAATTTGACGTAGTAGTAAACTAAAGATGATCATCCCATGAGAAAATCGGAAAAAAATAGGGAATTAATTAAAATCGATTCTTAAAAGAATAGCAAGACCATTTGCAGATAAATGCTATTCCACGACCATATATAACAAAGCTGCATTTCCTTTTTAAATAAATAAAAAAGGGGTTTTAATATGAATATCAGTACACAAAAAAATTATAGGTGTATTAATTAATTATTAAATAGAAATTTAATAATTGTGTATGGAACAATAAAACTTTCCATTAATGCAAAACACATAATTAATGCTAACATTTCACTCCTTCTTTGAATTTATCAGTTACTTATCGGAATTCTAATCTATTACAAATCTGGACATATTTCGGCTGACTTTCTACACTAAAAATGAGATAATACATTTATTACTTTACGTCTTTCTCATACGCTAATTTTATTTCTCTTGTGACATTAGTTTAGTGGTTTATTTGACTTTCTTACTTAGATGATTGTTCCCGTTCTTTTTTACCTTTTGGTTCGCCTTCAAATTTTTGACGCCATATCCATTACTGTGTGATTCCAAATAGGCTTTAAACACGTTTATGATTTTTTTCTAAAACCACCACTCTATCAATTCATGTTTGCATGACGACAAAGTGAACACAAAATTCATTCAAAAATAACATTATTATAACGTGCAAGTACAACGTATAGGTTATATATTTTTTCACCCTAACTCGCTATGTGTTTTTCCATATCTATATATCTATCACTCTATATATATGTGTGTGAAGATGTATATATATATATATATATATATATATATATATATATATATATATATATATATATATATATATATATATGTACACTGCTGATCAAAAATTTAAAACCAGTGAAAAATCTTTTAAAAGAAACAATTTTTTTAGGATACATTTTAAACTTTTCCGACTTAAGGTTACTAATACTGCAATCTAAAAGGCCATGGAAACAAAAAGGTACATTCCAAAAATTTTATTTAAAAATTTGCATTTTTATTAAATTAGGCTTTAATCCCATGATCAAAATTATAAGACTAAGGGTATAAATTGTTAGATTTATGGTATTTCCAATGTTTTTGTTCAGTTAGCGATTAGCAATCATTGTGTAAAGATGTTACCATGCTTAAAGCAAGAAATCTTACCGAAGTTTAGCGCTCTCGAATTCTAGGATTCCATAAGCAAATTTTGTTACAGAAAGCGATAGCAGCTAAGGGTAATCGCAGTAAAGCTGTTATTTGAAACTTTCTAACGAACACTGAGAATTATGGAAAAGCAAGATCCTTTGGTAGGGCTCCCAAAATTTCTCCTGCATTGAGTAGGAGAATCAGACAGGTTGTTATGAATGACAGGGGACTTTCTCCTAGTCAAATGAAGGCGATTACAGATGGTGATTGCAGACCAATACCCATCAGACGACACTTACAACTAAAAGGCATGGTAAGTAAAAAGCGTAAACAAATTTCTCGATTGTTTTCACGTCACAAAGTGGTCCGCTTACGATTTGGTCATGAATACCAAACCTGGGACGTTGAGAAGTGGAAGAAAGTCCTGTTTTCTGATCAGAAAACATCCAATTTAGATACTCCTGATGCCTTCCAGCGATATTGGCATAACAAAATCATGCCCCTGGAAATTTTCCACACATCATAGTCGTGGAGGGCCCGTAATGGTATGGAGTGCTTTTCTTAGAGTGACGGTGAAGCTCCATGTGGTGCAGGCTCGTCAGACTGCGGCTGGTTATGTTAGCATGCTACATAAAGCATCTTTGATGATGGAGGTTCATCGTTTGTGTGGGGATGGATGGTTATTCCAACAGGTTAGTGCTGGAATCCAAGACGTACCTTGAGCGGTCTTCAAGCAAATGGTGTCCATCTCTTGGGACAGCCTGGATGCTCACCGGACTTGAATCCAATTAAAAATTATTGTGCATGGTTGACAATATTCAACAAAAAATGAAATTTATAAAGCCATCTTCAGAAACTGATATTTCTAATTTAAATTGAATAAAAAATTACCTTGAATTTATTTTATGTAATGTACATGTTGTTGGACTTCAAGAAAAAAAATCATTGAAAATTTTATTTATATATCATTAATTGCTAGATGAAAGATAATGTTTTTAAATTGGAACAAAATATGCATTACATAAAATAAATCCAATGTAATTTTTTGATTCAATTTAAATTAAATTTTTATACCTTACTTTGTAAAATTTATAAAAGTGCACTTTGAAGATAAATAAATTTCAAATTGAATCTTGTACCTTTATTTATAAAGCCTATAGTAACAACATTTTGTTTAACAATTTTTATGCCTTGGATGAAATGCTTTTCTAACTTGTATCTTATCTTTTTAAGATTATATTTTAAAACTCCCCCTTCTCTCTATTTCAGTTTGTATTTTCCTCACACCACAACGCATTTTTGCAAGCCCCTTTTTGTATTATTACAGGTCTGAATATTCTCTCTGCTTCAGTTTGTATTTCTCCTCACACGACAACTCAGTTTTTGTAACCTCCTCTTTGTAATACAGGCCTGAATAATGAGAAAATCTGATTTATTTTTTAACAAAAACCTTAAAATAACTTTTTTAGATAAATTTTTTTTAAACTTCTTTCAGAATAGAAAACCTTTAAAATTTGGTAAGGAACATATTTCATATAGGTTTCATTAACAAATATTCAGTACATAACGAGAAAAATAGAGATAAAAATTTAAAAAGGACTGCATGACTAGTTACGGTCAATAGTAGTCCTCTCCAGCGAAAGTCTTTGCTATTATTATTATTATTATTATTATTATTATTATTATTATTATTATTATTATTATTATTATTTAAAACATTTTGTGTCCTGCTCTTTCGCGCGAGAACTAATATATATATATATATATATATATATATATATATATATATATATATATATATATATATATATATATATATACATATATATATATGTGTGTGTGTGTTTGTGTGTGTATGTGTGTATATATATATGTGTGTGTATATATATATCAGAATACAGAACACGCTTAACAATACATATACAAAAAATAGTTTCTAGCCCCAGCTTCAAAATGTTCCTCTACGATTTTACCCTAATTATCATACAATATAATATTTGTTTAAAAAAGACTAAAATTCGTTGTATAAACATGTCTTTTAACTTACAATGTAAAAAAAAATATTCATTTTGAATTGATATGGTTCCTATTTACAATGCCTCCCCACGGGACAGACTTAGACACCAGGGTCGTTTTATAATGTGGAGAAAAGGAACAAAAATGAAAATTGTCTCAGTCGTGAAGGATTGCTTCTCCACTGACAGAGAACAAGAAATTGAAGTGCAGCATCTGAAGAACAGATACTACACTCTGATTCGGCATAAAATTTTCCCATATAGCAAAGATGGCCACTCACATTAAACTTTTTTTTCAGTTTAATCTTTTGCATTACATAGTTCTGTTTTTGTCTTCCTTTTTTTAAGAACTTTCTGTTTTCTTTTTCTTGGCTTACGGAAGGAAATACTTAGTGTTGACTTACGAATATTGATTGTTTCCCTTGAACGAAACAGATTTATAAAAATGTAAAAAAAAAAAATGAAAGACAAGATGAATAAAATCTTGGACTTAAAAATACCGCAAACGTGTTGTCCATTTGTTGTCCATTTATATATGTTATGTTCTTATATCTAAAATAAATATACGGTTTTTAATTTTAAAAATGAATGAGAATACACAAAAGGTTAAAAATAATCCTAAACCGCATTTTTTTCTCAAAACTTCCTTCTTTATACATATATGCATACTAGCGGCAGGGGGGGGGTCATAAATTACGTTTAAATATGATATTAAATTCGTTCAAATTTCGTATATATTATTATAGAATCGTGATTTCAAAAGTAAAAAAAAAAGTATTTGCGTGCCATCAGCTAGAATCGACACCGAAAGCAAAACTGTAGCATTCAAAGCTGGTGACGTTACCACTGTGCCAACGTGGCAAGCACATGAACTACTTCGAAATTAAAAATAAACTAAGATGAATGTACAAAATGTATAACGATTTTAAAACTTTTTACCCATTTTTGACCGCTTAAAACTATTTTAACTGCCAAAAAGACCCATAAAAGAACGGTCCGTAAAAAATTGAATCGTTTGTGGTCCCTAGTGCTGCTCTGCGACTTTTACTTTCGGAATAGATAGAGTGGGAAAATATGAAAACAGACAGATATATAGCCTTTTATATATTAGATGTGCGTGTGTGTTAGTATATATTACTAACTGTCTGTGCTAAGTGTGATTTTTATTTTTTTTTTATCTCTCTTTCGTCTATTTTACTGTTTCTGTCTTTTTTTTCTCTCGCTCTTTCTCAGTTCGTATTTTATACTTTGATTTTATATTTTGTTTCTATTTTTGTCTCTGTTTTATCCGAATTGTGTTTGCTTCCTTTTAAATCTTCATCATTAGCTCTCCCTATATTTATTTCACGTCTTCCATCTCTCGCAATCCACTTTTCAAATCATTTTTTTTTTGTCTCCTATAATTCCCTTACGTTTCCATGTTTGTTTTCTCTTTCTCCTGTTTTATTTCTTTTCCTTTTCCCACTATCATCTCTCTCTCTCTCTATCTATCTATCTATCTATCTATCTATCTATCTATCGATCGATCGATCTATCTACCTATGTATACTATCTGTCTATATCTCTTCTGACAAAACATGTTATTGGTCCGAGATCTAATTAGATTTTTAATGTCTAAATTGTGTTTTGTACTTTTATTTCCTTTACAATATTATGTCCATCACTTTTGGTTTTGTTGTATGCTGTTCGAATGTTGCATCTTAATATTCAAACGACAATGAATCAAGCTGGTAAAACCGGTAAAAACCGATCGATTCAAAGGGAAAGCCAGAACGAGGCTGATTGGAGGAATGGGGGAGCGTTATGTGTAAGTGGGAAATATATGGAACAGGTGGACATGTGCAGAGCTACTAGAATACTCGAAGGACATAAGACGGATGAGGAGGAGCGAAAGCGGAAACCGGGAGCAAGAGGTACAATGGCGCGGCTGTCTATGAGAAATAATTGATATCGTTAATTACTTTTGAAGCTTAAATTTTGGAAAGTCGTAGCACGAGGATTCGTATGACTTGGTTTATTTTATTTATTTTTTAGAGAGATAGTCTCTAAAGCGATGGTGGCTGAAGTGAGTTCACTATTATCGAGCGATTACAGCTGCTAGAATACAAAAACGAACATGGTGGCAAGTCGTTGTTGTAGTTTGAAGGTCGCAAAGGTATAACAGCCTGTAGAACACAATACCGTGAGAAAGTTTCTCGACTGACTACAACATGGACACTTTCAAGTCCAGTGTAAACAAATATTTGTTAGGCCGTAAACTTAAATCATCAAACTGCCTAATTTCTCCTATAACCAACATCATGGTGTTGTCTCACTGGTCACGCGACACACATTAACATTAATCCTCGTGTAGTTGTCTTGATAACTGGCGACTGTCTATTAAATGAAGACATTTCCAATAGGCTATTCCTTGTTTATTAATTCAATACTTCCGCTAGGACGTAGCAGTGCAGTTGGTACAGTACCGGTTGCGTATTGAGGTTTTTCTCGCTCTGACATTGATATTAAAAGTCTGCTTTTCTATTAAAAAATATTAAGATGAACTTCATAATATACTAAGTCAGATAAGATAATTGATAACAAAATGTTAAGCGGCTTCATGAAGTTAAACTAATCTGCATATTCCTTAGTAAAACGAACCCTCATTAATGAATTATTCATTTTATAGGCTTCTTATAAGATGATTGGTTTAATTTAACTATTACGCTGGATTCTTTTCATACATAAATTCCACATTGTGCATAATTCTCTAGAATTGAAGATGAAAACGTTCTAGCAAACTGACATCTTATATATATATATATATATATATATATATATATATATATATATATATATATAAGGAAACCTGTGATTATAAGTCTTACAAAATGTTATTAGCAGTAATATTCTATAAGAAATATCCCATCTCAATAAAAATTGCTCGATATACAAGATAGAGCAAATAAATCAAATTTTAGTCATTCAATAAATTTTAAAAATTATGACGTGAAATAGTTAAATTTCAAATCAAAAGAGTTTTATTATTCTATGTAAGACAAAGAATACATTTGAAATATTATAACTCATTATCCTATAGGATTTCGATGTCTACCATCTCTTCAGAGGAGAGAATATTAACAAATAATTATAATGGTTTACACCTTATTTGCTAAAGTAAAGGAGACATGGAAAATAACAATTAAAAGCTTTTTTTTAGTATTTAATATAATAGAGTAAGAGAAGTTAATGAAAAGGATGTAAAAATTCACATCCAAATTGCATGGTAAAATCCGAAGTGACTGTCTTTGATTGCAGTGAGGTAAAGTGACCCTACCTGTATTTTGAGTAATCCACATCACAAGGTAATAGTCCGAAGTTGGCATTTTCCTGGAACAATGTTCCTTGTTCATATAATGAGTCCTGTAAAAAAAAATTATATGGGTCCGGTGGATTTGTTAATTAATAAGCATATAATTTAAAATATTTAATATTTTTATAAATATAGAACATGGGCTTCAAATTCCACTCCAAAATAACTTTAAATTGTTAGCAAAATAAAATAAAGCCGCTTTCAGTAGAGAGGCTGCGAAAATTAATAGAAACTGAACTGATATCAAAAATGAAAAAATGAAAAAAAGAAAAATGTAAAATGAAAAAATCAAAAATTCAAAATTAAAATAAAATGAAAATAAAAATTAAATGAAATGTTAAAAGGATAAATAAATAAATAAAAAGATAAATAAATAAATAAAAATAAAAATAAAAAATTAAAATAAAAATAAAAGTAAAATAAAGAAATGAAAAGAAACTGCTCACGCGGAATAAATTAGCGAATATAAAAGAAGATAAAATAAAGATGAAGGGAAGGACATTGATTGAGGCATAGGGAGAGATATAAATTAGAGAATAATAATGAAAAAAGAAATAGAGGAGGGGAAGAGAAAGAGGAAGAGGAACTAAGAAAATGAAGTCAATATACCTTTATATGATTAAATGACAGGCCGCGAAAATAGGCCAGATCGCGAAAATAGGTCTAGACATATGCAGGAAAGAACAAGAAAGCTAAATCAAAAATCACGCCATTGGATGTGAAGTTTTATATCTTTTCCTTAACTTCCCTTACTCTATGATATGTACATACTTAAAAAAAACTTTTAATTGAGATTTTCCATGGCTAACTGACTTTAGCAAATAAGGTGTTAATCATTCTAATTATTTGCAAATATTTCCTCCTCTGAAGACATTGTAGACACCGAAATCC